>NC_057806.1:581152965-581452965 GCF_018294505.1 Triticum aestivum | reverse complement strand
AAGAAAGTTATCCCTACAAAATCATATAGTCTGGCTATGCTCTATCTTCACCACACAAAATATTTAAATCATGCACAACCCTGATGATAAGCCAAGCAATTGTTTCATACTTTTGATGTTCTCAAACCTTTTCAATCTTCACGCAATACATGAGAGTGAGCCATGGATATAGCACTATAGGTGGAATAGAATGGTGGTTGTGGAGAAGACAAAAAGGAGAAGATAGTCTCTCATCAACTAGGCATATCAACGGGCTATGGAGATGCCCATCAATAGATATCAATGTGAGTGAGTAGGGATTGCCATGCAACGGATGCACTAGAGCTATGAATGTATGAAAGCTCATCAAAAGAAACTAAGTGGGTGTGCATCCAACTTGCTTGCTCACGAAGACCTAGGGCATTTTGAGGAAGCCCATCATTGGAATATACAAGCCAAGTTCTATAATGTAAAATTCCCACTAGTATATGAAAGTGACAACATAGGAGACTCTCTATCATGAAGATCATGGTGCTACTTTGAAGCACAAGTGTGGTAAAAGGATAGTAGCATTACCCCTTCTCTCTTTTTCTCTCATTTTTTTATTTTTTTATTTGGGCCTTCTCTTTTTTTATGGCCTCTTTTCTCTTTTTTTTTATTTGGGCTTCTTTGGCCTCTTTTTTCGCCCAGAGTCTCATTTCGACTTGTGGGGGAATCATAGTCTCCATCATCCTTTCCTCACTGGGACAATGCTCTAATAATGATGATCATCACACTTTTATTTACATGCAATTCAAGAATTACAAATCGATACTTAGAACAAGATATGACTCTATATGAATGCCTCCAGCGGTGTACCGGGATGTGCAATGATGCATGAGTGACATGTATGAAAGAATTATGAACGGTGGCTTTGCCACAAATACGATGTCAACTACATGATCATGCAAAGCAGTATGACAATGATGGAGCGTGTCATAATAAGCGGAACGGTGGAAAGTTGCATGGCAATATATCTCGGAATGGATATGGAAATGCCATAATAGGTAGGTATGGTGGCTGTTTTGAGGAAGGTACATGGCGGGTTTATGGTACCAGCAAAAGTTGCGCGGTACTAGAGAGGCTAGCAATGGTGGAAGGGTGAGAGTGCGTATAATCCATGGACTCAACATTAGTCATAAAGAACTCACATACTTATTGCAAAAATCTATTAGTTATCGAAACAAAGTACTACGCGCATGCTCCTAGGGGGATAGATTGGTATGAAAAGACCATCGCTCGTCCCCGACTGCCACTCATAAGGAAGACAATCAATAAATAAATCATGCTCCGACTTCATCACATAACGGTTCACCATACGTGCATGCTACGGGAATCACAAACTTCAACACAAGTATTTCTCAAATTCACAACTACTCAACTAGCATGATTCTAATATCACCATCTTCATATCTCAAAACAATCATCAAGTATCAAACTTCTCATAGTATTCACTGCACTTTATATGAAAGTTTTTATTATATCCATCTTGGATGCCCATCATATTAGGACTAGTTTCATAACCAAAGAAAACCACCATGCTGTTCTAAAGGACTCTCAAAATAATATAAGTGAAGCATGAGAGATCAATTATTTCTATAAAATAAAACCACCACCGTGCTCTAAAAGGATATAAGTGAAGCACTAGAGCAACGACAAACTACTCCGAAAGATATAAGTGAAGATCAATGAGTAGTTGAATAATTATGTAACTATGTCAAGAATCTCTAACATTTAATAATTTCAGATATTGGAATTTTATTCAAACAGAAAGCAAAACAAAATAAAATAAAATGACGCTCCAAGCAAAACACATATCATGTGGTAAATAAAAATATAGCTCCAAGTAAAGTTACCGATGAACGAAGACGAAAGAGGGGATGCCATCCGAGGCATCCCCAAGCTTAGGCTCTTCGTTATCCTTGAATATTACCTTGGGGTGCCTTGGTCATCCCCAAGCTTAGGCTCTTGCCACTCTTTATTCCATAATCCATCAAATCTTTACCCAAAACTTGAAAACTTCACAACACAAAACTTAACAGAAAACTCGTGAGCTCCGTTAGCGAAAGAAAACAAAACACCACTTCAAGGTACTGTAATGAACTCATTATTTATTTATATTGATGTTAAACCTACTGTATTCCAACTTATCTATGGTTCATACCCTCTGATACTACTCACAGATTCATCAAAATAAGCAAACAACACATCGAAAACAGAATCTGTCAAAAACAGAACAGTCTATAGTAATCTGGATCAAACGTATACTTCCGGAACTCATAAAATTCTCAAATAAATTTATGGGCGTGAGGAATTTATCTATTAATCATCTGCAAAAATAATTAACTAAATATAACTTTCCAAATAAAAATGGCAGCAATTCTCGTGAGCGCTAAAGTTTCTGTATTTTATAGCAAGATCAACAAGACTTTCCCTAAGTCTTCCCAATGGTTCTACTTGGCACAAACACTTATTAAAACATAAAAACCCAATCAAAACAGAGTCTAGATAAATTATTTATTACTAAACAGGATCAAAAAGCAAGGAATAAAAATAAAATTGGGTTGCCTCCCAACAAGCGCTATCGTTTAACGCCCCTAGCTAGGCATGATGATTTCAATGATGCTCACATAAAAGATAAGAATTGTAACATAAAGAGAGCATCATGAAGAATATGACTAGCACATTTAAGTCTAACCCACTTCCTATGCATAGGGATTTTGTGAGCAAACAACTTGTGGGAACAATAATCAACTAGCATAGGAAGGCAAAACAAGCATAACTTCAAGATTTTCAACACATAGAGAGGAAACTTGATATTATTGCAATTCCTACAAGCATATATTCCTCCCTCATAATAATTTTCAGTAGCATCATGAATGAATTCAACAATATAACCAGCACATAAAGCATTCTTTTCATCATCTACAAGCATAGAATTTTTATTAGTCTCCACATGATCAAACTTCTTCTCATGAATAGTAGTGGGAGCAAACTCAACAAAATAACTATCATGTGAGGCATAATCCAATTGAAAGCTAAAATCATGATGACAGGTTTCATGGTTATCATTATTCTTTAAAGCATACATGTCATCACAATAATCATCATAGATAGCAACTTTGTTCTCATAATCAATTGGAACCTCTTCCGAAATAGTGGATTCGTCACTAAATAAAGTCATGACCTCTCTGAAACCACTTTCATCAATATAATCATCATAAATAGGAGGCATGCTTTCATCATAACAAATATTCTCATCAAAACTTGGGGGACAAAAAATATCATCTTCATCAAACATAGCTTCCCCAAGCTTGTGGCTTTGCATATCATTAGCATCATGGATATTCAAGGAATTCATACTAACAACATTGCAATCATGCTCATCATTCAAATATTTAGTGCCAAACATTTTAATGCATTCGTCTTCTAACACTTTGGCACAATTTTCCTTTCCATCATACTCACGAAAGATATTAAAAAGATGAAGCGTTTGAGGTAAACTCAATTCCATTTTTTTGTAGTTTTCTTTTATAAACTAAACTAGTGCTTAAACAAGAAACAAAAAGATTCGATTGCAAGATCTAAAGATATATCTTCAAGCGCTAACCTCCCCGGCAATGGCGCCAGAAAAGAGCTTGATGTCTACTACACAACCTTCTTCTTATAGACGTTGTTGGGCCTCCAAGTGTACAGGTTTGTAGGACAGTAGAAAATTTCCCTCAAGTGGATGACCTAAGGTTTATCAATCCGTAGGAGGCGTAGGATGAAGATGGTCTCTCTCAAGCAACCCTGTAACCAAATAACAAAGAGTCTCTTGTGTCCCCAACACACCCAATACAATGGTAAATTGTATAGGTGCACTAGTTCGGCGAAGAGATGGTGATACAAGTGGTATATGGATGGTAGATAAAGGTTTTTGTAATCCGAAAATATAAAAACAGCAAGGTAACTAATGATAAAAGTGAGCATAAACGGTATGGCAATGCTAGGAAACAAGGCCTAGGGTTCATACTTTCACTAGTGAAAGTCCTCTCAACAATAATAACATAATTGGATCACCTAACTATCCCTCAACATGCAACAAAGAGTCACTCCGAAGTCACTAATAGAGGAGAACAGACGAAGAGATTATGGTAGGGTACGAAACCACCCCAAAGTTATTCTTTCCAATCAATCCGTTGGGCTATTCCTATAAGTGTCACAAATAGCCCTAGATTTCGTACTAGAATAACACCTTAAGACACAAATCAACCAAAACCCTAATGTCACCTAGATACTCCAATGTCACCTCAAGTATCCGTGGGTATGATTATAGGATATGCATCACACAATCTCAGATTCATCTATTCAACCAACACACTGAACCTCAAAGGGTGCCCCAAAGTTTCTACCGGAGAATCATGAAAAAAACGTTTGCCAACCCCTATGCATAGGTTCATGGGCAGAACCCGCAAGTTGATCACCAAAACATACATCAAGTGAATCACGTGATATCCCATTGTCACCACAGATACGCACGGCAAGACATACATCAAGTGTTCTCAAATCTTTAAAGACTCAATCCGATAAGATAACTTCGAAGGGGAAACTCAATCCATTACAAGAGAGTAGAGGGGGAGAAGAAACATAAGATCCAACTATAATAGCAAAGCTCGTGATACATCAAGATCGTACCACCTCAAGAACACGAGAGAGAGAGAGAGAGAGATCAAACACATAGCTACTGATACATACCCTCAGCCCCGAGGGAGAACTACTCCCTCCTCATCATGGAGAGCGTCGGGATGATGAAGATGGCCACCGGAGAGGGATTGCCCCTTCCGGCAGGGTACCGGAACAGGTCTAGATTGGCTTTCGGTGGCTACGGAGGCTTCTGGCGGAGGAACTCCGGATCTATTGTGCTCCCCGAAGTTTTTAGGGTATATGGGTATATATGGGAGGAAGAAGTACGTTGGTGGACTTTCGGGCTGTCCACGAGGCAGGGGGCGCGCCCAAGGGGGTGGGCGCGCCCCCCACCCACGTGGGCAGCCCGGGACTCTCCTCGTCCAACTCCGATACTCCCTGGGCTTCTTCTGGTCAAAAAATAAGTTCCGTGAAGTTTCAGGTCAATTGGACTCCGTTTGATTTTCCTTTTCTGTGATACTCTAAAACAAGGAAAAACAGAAACTGGCACTGGGCTCTAGGTTAATAGGTTAGTCCCAAAAATCATATAAAATAGCATAGCATATGAATGCATATAAAACATCCAAGGTTGATAATATAATAGCATGGAACAATCAAAAATTATAGATACGTTGGAGACGTATCAGCACTCTACATCCTCAGGTCCCGGCCCTCGAGCGAGCTCAGCCGCCGCTGGTATGCTAGGTCGCGATGCCGTGGTCAAGGCTAGGTGGTGAGGGCTGGAGAGCCAGTAGGAGCTCCTGAGTTGCGATGCTCAGGAGCCCCCCTTTTAACGTGCAAGCGAATTGCATAGGATGAACAGACCCGTGGTGGGCAGCAATCGAGCAGGTGACAGCAGTTGGCAGGTTAAGCATGGAGAGCAGATCAGTTTGGATAAATGTAGGATGATACATGACACCGGGTCCGGCCCGAGCGGCTTGGGGGTGATGCAGCCCGAGGGGCGCCCCTAGTAAGCTAAAGATGTAAGCAAAAGGGATACATGCCGCAAGGACGAGCCCACACGGCATGGGAATAATGCAGCCCGAGGGGCGCTCCCAGCTAAACGAGCTTGGAAGATGTCACCTGGTTCTATAGACGAAGTAGAGTTGGTGCAGCTGAAGGCGTGCGTTGAAGAAATGACTCTTCATGAGCTGCCAGAACCCTAAGCCTCGGGAGGCACTGGGGGCTCGGGAGGTTCCCTGAAGACCATCTCCATCTCCTCCAGAACGGCGTGGTACCTGGCTTCCTGAGCCGCCAGGACACATCGCATGTTGCGCTAATAGGATGACGCCACGCTCGGCAAGCCAAAGGGCATACGAACGTAGCTGTCCGGTGGGCCCCCGTAGCGGCCCACATGCGAAGGCCAGAAGCGCTCCTGAGATGCAACCCTGTTGAGCCCTGGGACATCGATGCAGACACGCAGCCTAGCATCCTCGCCAGGATGCGGAGCTGCGCCTCGTGGATGGCTGTCGCCGCGCATGGCTCTTGCTTCTTGCAGTTCTTGGGTGGTCTTGGTGATGAACTCCTGAGTGGTGGGCACTCCTTGCCATGTGCTCTCCTGAGGGTCACGTGTCGCGAAGCACGCCTCCAAGTGGTGCCCAAGCGCCTCCCCCGTGAGGTTGGTAAGGTCTGAGGCCCTCCAGAAGAGAGCCCCCGAGCCCTGCCTAAGGAGGGCGCCCGGCTGTAACGCCCTAGATGCGGCTATATCTCCCATGTGTCGAAGCACGACTTAGAGGCATAACCGCATTGAAAGCAATGTCACAAGTGAGGTAATCTTCACACAACCCATGTAATACATAAGGGAAAGAGATACATAGTTGGCTTACAATCGCCACTTCACACAATTACAAGAATAAAGCATTACATCAACCAGATACAATCAAGGTCCGACTACGGAACCCAAAATAAAAGAAGACTACCCCAAAAGCTACACAGATCCCCGATCGACCCCAACTGGGCTCCACTACGGATCAACTAGAACGGAACAATACAAAGGACAAGATCTTTGTCGAGCTCCTCCTTGAGCTTGGTTGCGTCATCCGCTCAGTAACCTCGGCACCTGCAAACTGGTTTTGGAAGTATCTGTGAGTCACGGGGACTCAGCAATCTCGCACCCTCGCGATCAAGACTATTTAAGCTTATAGGAAGGGTAAAAGGTATGAGGTGGAGCTGCAGCAAGCGACTAGCATATATGGTGGCTAACATACGCAAATGAGAGCGAGAAGAGAAAGCAAAAGCACGGTCGAACAACTGTGATCAAGAAGTGATCCTAGAACAACCTACGTCAAACATAACTCCAACACCGTGTTCACTTCCCGGACTCCGCCGAGAAGAGACCATCACGGTTACACACGCGGTTGATGTATTTTAATTAAGATCAACTTCAGGTTTTCTACAACCGGACATTAACAAATTCCCATCTGCCCATAACCGCGGGCACAGCTTTCAAAAGTTCAAAACCCTGCAGGGGTGTCCCAACTTAGCCCATCACAAGCTCTCACGGTCAACGAAGGATATTCCTTCTAGCGGGAAGACCCGATCAGACTCAGAATCCCGGTTACAAGACATCCTCGACAATGGTAAAACAAGTCCAGCAAGACCGCCCGATGCGCCGACATCCTGAAAGGAGCTGCACATATCTCGTTCTTAGGGCAACACCGGATGAGGCATCCTACGAGTAAAACCAGCCCTCAAGTCTCCTCGAGGTGGCCCCGCAGTCTACTCAGTTTGGACCAACACTTAGACAAGCACTGGCCTGGGGGGGGTTAAAAATAAACATGACCCTTGGGCTGGCCTAACCAAGGGAAAAAGGCTAGGTGGCGAATCGTAAAACCAAAGTTGGGCCTTGCTGGAGGAGTTTTATTCAAAGCGAACTTTCAAGGGGTTCCCATTATAACCCAACCGCGTAAGGAACGCAAAATCCGGGAACATAACACTGATATGACGGAAACTAGGGCGGCAAGAGTGGAACAAAACACCAGGCATAAGGCCGAGCCTTCCACCCTTTACCAAGTATATAGATGCATTAATTAAATAAGAGATATTGTGATATCCCAACAAAATATCCATGTCCCAACATGGAACAAGCTTCAATCTTCACCTGCAACTAACAACGCTATAAGAGGGGCTGAGCAAGTGGTAACATAGCCAAACAACGGTTTGCTAGGACAAGGTGGTTAGAGGCTTGGCTTAACAATATGGGAGGCATGATAAAGCAAGTGGTAGGTATCGAAGCATAGGCATAGCAAAATAGCGAGCAACTAGCAAGCAAAGATAGAAGTGATTTCGAGGGTATGGTCATCTTGCCTGAAATCCCGCAAGGAAGAAGAATGAGTCCATGAAGAAGAAAAACGGACATAGTCGAACGGTTCCTCACAATCACGACGTTGCCGGAACCAACCCGAAGAAGCAACACCGGAAAGAAGCACACAACGTAGTAAACAACCAACACATGAACATGGTATGATATGCGGGATGCGGTATGTGATGCATATGCATGATTTGGAAAGGAATGATTGAACCTGGACTCAACTTGGAAATCCAAGAGTGCCACTGGAAAGGTGAGGTGATTTCGGTTGAAATCGATATAAAGATCACCGGAATCGGACGCACGGTTTGGAAATGGCAAGCAAAACAAATATGGCACCGGTCTGCGATAATCAGTAAGTGACCAACTAAATGCACCAAGATATATATGCTACAGCACTCAAACATGGCAACAAAATATATGGCAGGGATCCACTCATTATGCTTGACAAAAGATGAACACTGAGCTACGGCTAATTCATCCGTTAAATGATAACAGGTTTCAGATTTGTGAAATTAACACAAGTCTGTGATTTATTATCAGGAAGCATACCTTGGAGCATGAAAACTACATGCTACATGAACATATCATGGAAAAGCAAGGCATGGCATGAAGCTACTCAAATCACTTAACAAAAGTCCCTTAGTGACCTTGAATTAAAAGGGATCAGAAAATACAATTGCAAGCATGTGAACATGGCAAAAACATAAACAGATTCAGACTTGGTGAAAAACTGGAGCATGCAAATCAGTTAACGAGTAGGCATGTTTACGAGCTCGATGCACTCACTACAGAGCATGACATGACAAACTAAGTATACCCCCATCAGGAAGACATGGCAAGAACAACAACCTCGGCAAAATCCTCGGCAAAATCACTAACAAGTCAACAATCTGCCAGGATTCACGATATAGCAAAAGTAGAGCTCGATTGACTCAAGCTAGTGTGCTCCATAATGCAAACAAAGACATGGGTGGATAGAGCACCACAATATTAGCAAAACACCCTTACTGATCATCCTCGAAAGAGGCACGGATCACTAGGAAACAACATGAACATATGGCACAACGACAAAATCAGGACAAGGACTTAGTGAAATTCTAAGTCCCTGAAATCAGCATTACCGATTACGCTACTTTGCAAGCTTTTGCTAGTCACCACACATATCACAAAAATACATGGCAAGCACCCCTGTAAAGATGACATGGCATATAAAAAACACATGTAGAGCTCAAGATCATAGCATGCACACATTAATCATGGCAAAAACGACAAAATGCCATTTGCTAAAAATAGATCTGACAAATTCCTCACATAGATCTCTTCCAACAGCATTTCGGGCATCAAGATGAGCTCAAATGAAAATGATGCAATGAGATGAAATGATGTACTCATCGAGATGAACATTTTGATATGCCACACGCACAAATCGGAGCTACGGATGCAGAGTTATGACACGGTGAACATGGGCATATGAATCTGGAAATTTCAGGGACTTAGTGAAATTTTACCTCCACGAAAAGTCAACGGGGCGGAGGGATCCGGGACGACGAGATCCGGATTGGGCGAGGGTGCATTTTGTTCGGGGGAGTGGTGGATCTCATCCCACTCCCCGGATCCGGCCGGACTGAGGGGATCTCCGGTGAGGGGCGGCTCCGGTCGCCGGAGGACGACACCGGCGAGGCAGCGGCAGTTGACGCCGGTGAACGGAGGCGGCGGGTGCGGCAAACTAGGTGGCAACGCATGGCGTGCGAGGTGGCGGTGTGCAGCACGGCGGGGCCCGACGAGGCGCACGGCGACGCAGGCGGCGGAGATGGGCGGTGCAGCGAGGAACAGCCGGTGGCGGGGCGACGCATGCCTCGGGCGCGTGACCGAGCGGCGGCGGAGCAGATCGAGCCCGGGCGGGCCTACCCTGGGCCCGGCGGGCTGCGGGAGGCAGGCAGGAGAGAGAAAGGTGGCGGTGAACAGGTGGCGATGCGGGAGTGGCTAAGGGCGTCGGCAGAGCTGATGTAGCATGACGGGATTGGCCCGAGCGATGTGGAGGGCGGACATGTCCGGCGCGGGAGGAAGAAACATCCGGTGGCGCGAGGAGGACGAGGGTTAGGGTTTCATCTGCGCGAGAATCTCGGAGGGAGACACATATTTATAGGTAGAGGGAGCTAGGAGAGTCCAAATGAGGTGCGGTTTTCGGCCACGCGATCGTGATCGAATGCTCTAGATGATGGAGAGGGTTTAAGTGGGTTTTGGGCCAAATTGGAAGGGTGTTGGGCTGCAACACATACGAGGCCTTTTCGGTCCCTTGGTTAACCGTTGGAGTATCAAACGAAGTCCAAATGGCACGAAACTTGACAGGCGGTCTACCGGTAGTAAACGAAGGCCGCATGGCAAGTATCGGTCCAATCCGGAAACGTTTAACACCCGCACACGAAAAGAGGTAGAAAGGGACACGGGTGACATAGGAGCGCCGGATTGCAAAACGGACAACGGGGAAAATGCTCGGATGCATGAGACAAACATGTATGCAAATGAAATGCACATGATGACATGATATGCAATGCATGACACGCAAGCAATGACAACGCAACAACAGCAAATAACTGGAGGACACCTAGCACATCGGTCTCGGGGCGCTACAACACTCCACCACTATGAGAGGATTTCGTCCCGAGATCTAGAATGGCACCGGAGAGAAACGAAAGAGGAAGAGAACAGGTAAAACTGCGTTGCTTCTTTGACAAACAAGTGAAACCAAAGAACCTTGAAAAGGTTAAGCCATTTCAAGAAAAGAATACAACGGAGATGACAAAGTTGAAACCACTCCGTTAGGAAAGAGGGACAAGGAATAACAACTTCGGGAAGCACTCGGATTGAAAAGAGATGCAAGACTAGATAAGTACAAAAGAACTTGAGCAGAGGGCACAACACTCCGGTTAAATGGATAAGCATGAAAAGAACATGATCCTCACAACTCGAGAATATGAGAGAAAAGTGAAACATCACAATGCCTCCGTAAGAAGAAAGAAAAAAAGATCCTTGAAAGGATGGAGAAGAAAAGGTCAACTAATGCCACAAATGAGCTTGAAAAAGGTATCCTTAGGATAAGGGTCGAATGGAGTTGTTGGAAAAACAACAACGAAAAGAGTAAGCTTGTTGTGGGCTTGTGGAAGACATCTCAAAATTATGAGGTGAAATTCTACCACAGACGGAAACAATGGATTTGGATTGATATGAACAAGGAGACGAGAAAACTTATATCACCGGGAGGATAAATGAAGAACTGGGGTCATTTATAAGCACCATAATTAGCAACAATCCTTAGGGAAAGCTTTAGGTGAAATATAACCCAAGATAACTCCACTGACGAGATCGATGGATTTAAGATACCTCATCCTTGACAACATGTGAATCATGAAACATGAACTCAAGTTATGAAGAATGACATAGCACCACCTCAAATGATATGGTAGAAGGAATTGCACTCCGGATTGCAAGAAGAAGAAAGCTTGAACCCCTCTGAAAATAATCTTGTTGAACATTTCGAGAACAGATTAAATCCTTGATGAATCACTATGTAGAGCCTCCATGAAGATCTCCGTTAAACAAAAGAATGATCAAATGGAAGAGAAGTTGAAAACACAAGCTGAATCCTTGCAATGATTTAGATGGATCTCCATGGTGATATAATTGAGAGAACTCGGAACTCCGGCAAAACAAAGATGAATAATTGAGATCAAGAATTTTGATGAACCTCCGGAATAAGGAATTAATCACTTGGAAGAAACAAGAATAAGAATTACAATATGCTTATCCTTCACCAATTAAATTGATGACAATCAATGGCTTTGGCATACTACTTATTCTCATAGATATAGAGTCAACTTGGAAAGGTTTTCAATGAGCCGCCGGTAGGATTGAAACAACGAATGAATTGATATGATAAACGAATGACGAGAAGTCTTGAACGAACCACCGTAAGAATTTAAAATGAACGAAGAGAAAAATAAAGAAACACCGGGAAGAATTATAAAAGAACGAAGATACTTGAGAGGATTTGATACATGAGAACGAATAGATCGCGAACTTAATAGAGAAAATACTTGAATGATGCACCGGTAAGATTTGGAGAAAGTGAGCTGAAAGCTGAAATGAATGATCTGAAATGATGGCCTTTAGAGGGACAAACTAAAAATACTCCTGAATTGCTCCGGATGGGTGAAATGAATTCTGGTGATCGAAAACAAAAAAGAGAGGATGGCCTCGAACTAGAACCACGAATCTCTGAGAGAACGGATAAGATATGGAGGTAAGGCTCTTCTTCGGTCTTCAAATGATGAGGAAGACGACGAGAAACACCACCGTGAATTGTTGAGACACTCCGGAATAAAGAAGAATGGAAAAGTTGAACCAATGATGAAAAGAATTTGGAAGATCTTGGAGAAAGACATTTGACTGATGATAAATCATTCTTACGTCAAACTTCGAAAAGAAATTTGAGGATAGCTCCGGGAAAATAAGAAGAGTCAGGTAAGATCCCGGGAAAATATCTGTGGGTTAGGGCCCCCTCGAAAGGAACACCGTTGAAAAGATTTGAAGAGAGATAGATAGCACCGGTTGAATAAAATGGCTTGAAAGAGGTAACATCCTCGAAAGATCTTGAATGAATGTAGAGTGGAACCACGAATCTTCGAGATATCTTGAACACTCCGGAACAATTGAATAGCGACAAGTGGATGATTAAGAGGTGCACCGGCATAAGAAGGTATTTGAAATAAGGAAAAGTGATATGATCAACACCGAAAGCTTGAATTAGATCCACCGGAGAAGATAACAGAAACAAAGAATGACGAACTTGAGGCTCCGTTAGGATCTTCATGAGAATCACCGGGTAAGAACATTGACGGAAAAGAATGGAGAGGCTTCACATTAAAGAAATGGATACTTGATTAAGAAATCTGAGTCCTTGAAGAAAAACAAGGGAGGGAGGGCGGGAAAAAAACAAAGGCAACTTGGAGACGGCTGAAACAAACACCGTTGAGAAGAACTGAGAATTGATCTTGCTACTGTTGAAATGATCGGATCCACTTAAAGAGAGACACACTGGTTGAAAAGGGTTGACATGACAATCTCGATTATCAAGAAGGATTAGTATTTGCATCGGAGTATGAGAACACCATTTGGGGAAGGTACGGAATCAAACACTTGACATTGAAGCAACTCGAATACCACGACTCAAAACAAACAAAGGATTGGCTTGCAAAATAAGCCGGAACAAACATATGATAGAGATTTCGTCCGAAGTTTTTGTGGTGGGGCCAACACGGGCTCGATCGTACAGCACCATCATGTACAAGGCAGTGCACATGAAATACGAAGCGTCCCCGAGTCAGCATAGCCAAGGACTCTTTAAGACACAGCGAGACCACTGTAAAACCAACCGTGGATAGGCGGACCACTAGACGTCGAACCCCAATTTCATATCATACATCTGTCGGAAAGATATCCTGAGAGCTACTTGAATTCCCACTTATAAACTCCCGAAACTTTCCGGTTATGCAATCAGGTGTTGGGGATATAGGGGAAGCATAATATCTCACCCAAAACTACACAAATCCTACATCCAGATGTATCCATCCTTCAACACATAACCAAGAAACCTTCGGAAATAGTTTACCTCAACCTTCGAAAAGCATCCGTTATACGAGTTATGGCAATACTCCCGAACTCCCGCCCAGTACTGGGTGGTGTCAAGGTTATCTCACCAACAACTGCATAAAAGAGATTTTCGATGTCGGCGAAACTAAACTCAGGTATTCCAGAACTGCAACGATAAAATTGTGACGACAACACCTCGGAGCTCAACTCCCGGGGACACTGCCACAACCCATAAATGACAGGAGGCACCAAGAATAATGTTCTCGTCACAAATCGATCGGAACGATTCCAAGATACCCGCGTGATCCTAAAAATTTTTTTAGTGAAATTTGAGAAGAGAAGAGTCAAAACTCCACGTCAGGATGCCTCACCAGAGCGATGAAGGGACTGAGGAGTAAAAATAAGTCCTAACTCTCCGATATATATAATCCTAAATGACTCAAAACATTTCTAGACTCAATAACGCCAGCGATTCGATCAAGCAGGGGGCTCCTAAAGTGGGGGAAGGCTCTGATTACCAACTTGTAACGCCCTAGATGCGGATATATCTCTCATGTGCTGAAGCACGACTTAGAGGCATAACCGCATTGAAAGCAATGTCGCAAGTGAGGTAATGTTCACACAACCCATGTAATACATAAGGGAAAGAGATACATAGTTGGCTTACAATCGCCACTTCACACAATTACAAGAATAAAGCATTACATCAACCAGATACAATCAAGGTCTGACTACGGAACCCAAAATAAAAGAAGACTACCCCAAAAGCTACACAGATCCCCGATCGACCCCAACTGGGCTCCACTACTGATCAACTAGAATGGAACAATACAAAGGACAAGATCTTTGTCGAGCTCCTCCTTGAGCTTGGTTGCGTCATCCGCTCAGTAACCTTGGCACCTTCAAACTGGTTTTGGAAGTATCTGTGAGTCACGGGGACTCAGCAATCTCGCACCCTCGCAGTCAAGACTATTTAAGCTTATAGGAAGGGTAAAAGGTATGAGGTGGAGCTGCAGCAAGCGACTAGCATATATGGTGGCTAACATACACAAATGAGAGCGAGAAGAGAAAGCAAAAGCACGGTCGAACAACTATGATCAAGAAGTGATCCTAGAACAACCTACGTCAAACATAACTCCAACACCGTGTTCACTTCCCGGACTCCGCCGAGAAGAGACCATCACGGTTACACACGCGGTTGATGTATTTTAATTAAGATCAACTTCAGGTTTTCTACAACCGGACATTAACAAATTCCCATCTGCCCATAACCGCGGGCACGGCTTTCGAAAGTTCAAAACCCTGCAGGAGTGTCCCAACTTAGCCCATCACAAGATCTCATGGTCAACGAAGGATATTCCTTCTAGCGGGAAGACCCGATCAGACTCGGAATCCCGGTTACAAGACATCCTCGACAGTGGTAAAACAAGTCCAGCAAGACCGCCCGATGAGCCGACATCCTGAAAGGAGCTGCACATATCTCGTTCTCAGGGCAACACCGGATGAGGCATCCTACGAGTAAAACCAGCCCTCAAGTCTCCCCGAGGTGGCCCCGCAGTCTACTCAGTTCGGACCAACACTTTGACACGCACTGGCCCGGGGGGGTTAAAAATAAAGATGACCCTTGGGATGGCCTAACCCAAGGGAAAAGCCTAGGTGGCGAATGGTAAAACCAAAGTTGGGCCTTGCTGGAGGAGTTTTATTCAAAGCGAACTGTCAAGGGGTTCCCATTATAACCCAACCGCGTAAGGAACGCAAAATCCGGGAACATAACACCGATATGACAGAAACTAGGGCGGCAAGAGTGGAACAAAACACCAGGCATAAGGCCGAGCCTTCCACCCTTTACCAAGTATATAGATGCATTAATTAAATAAGAGATATTATGATATCCCAACAAAATATCCATGTTCCAACATGGAACAAGCTTCAATCTTCACCTGCAACTAACAACGCTATAAGAGGGGCTGAGCAAGCGGTAACATAGCCAAACAACGGTTTGCTAGGACAAGGTGGTTAGAGGCTTGGCTTAACAATATGGGAGGCATGATAAAGCAAGTGGTAGGTATCGCAGCATAGGCATAGCAAAAGAGCGAGCAACTAGCAAGCAAAGATAGAAGTGATTTCGAGGGTATGGTCATCTTGCCTAAAATCCCGCAAGGAAGAAGAACGAGTCCATGAAGAAGACAAATGGACGTAGTCGAACGTTTCCTCGCAATCATGATGTTGCCGGAACCAACCCGAAGAAGCAACACCGGAAAGAAGCACACAACATAGTAAACAACCAATACATGAACATGGTATGATATGCGGGATGCGGTATGTGATGCATATGCATGATTTGGAAAGGAATGATTGAACCTGGCCTCAACTTGGAAATCCAAGAGTGCCACTGGAAAGGTGAGGTGATTTTGGTTGAAATCAATATAAAGATCAGCGGAATCGGACGCACGATTTGGAAATGGCAAGCAAAACAAATATGGCACCGGTCTGCGATAATCAGCAAGTGACCAACTAAATGCACCAAGATATATATGCTACAGCACTCAAACATGGCAACAAAATATATGGCAGGGATCCACTCATGATGCTTGACAAAAGATGAACACTGGGCTACGGCTAATTCATCTGTTAACAGGTTCAAACAAGCATGGCAAAAGTGCAAATGATAACAGGTTTCAGACTTAGTGAAATTAACACAAGTCTGGGATTTATTATCAGGAAGCATACTTTGGAGCATGAAAACTACATGCTACAGGAACATATCATGGAAAATGAAGGCATGGCATGAAGCTACTCAAAGCACTTAACAAAAGTCCCTTAGTGACCTTGAGCCAAAAGGGATCAGAAAATACAATTGTAAGCATGTGAACATGGCAAAAACATAAACAGATTCAGACTTGGTGAAAAACTGGAGCATGCAAATCAGTTAACGAGTCGGCATGTTTACGAGCTTGATGCACTCACTACAGAGCATGGCATGACAAACTAAGCATACCCCCATCAAGAAGACATGGCAAGAACAACAACATAGCATGCACGGATCAATAGCAACATCCTCGGCAAAATCGCTAACAAGTCAACAATCTGCCAGGATTCACGATATAGCAAAAGTAGAGCTCGATTGACTCAAGCTAGGGTGCTCCATAATGCAAACAAAGACATGGGTGGATAGAGCACCACAATATTAACAAAACACCCTTACTGATCATCCTCAAAAGAGGCACGGATCACTAGGAAACAACATGAACATATGGCACAATGACAAAATCAGGACAAGGACTTAGTGAAATTCTAAGTCCCTGAAATCAGCATTACCGATTATGCTACTTTGCAAGCTTGTGCTAGTCACCACACATATCACAAAAATACATGGCAAGCAACCCTGTAAAGATGGCATGGCATATAAAAAACACATGTAGAGCTCAGGATCATAGCATGCACACATTAATCATGGCAAAAATGACAAAATACCATTTGCTGAAAACAGATCTGACAAATTCCTCACATAGATCTCTTCCAACATCATTTCCGGCATCAAGATGAGCTCAAATGAAATTGATGCAGTGAGGTGAAACAATGTACTCGTCGAGACGAACATTTTGATATGCTACACGCACAAATCGGAACTACGAATGCCGAGTTATGACACGATGAACATGGGCATATGAATCTAGAAATTTCGGGGACTTAGTGAAATTTTACCTCCGCGAAAAGTCAAAGGGACGGAGGGATCCGGGACATCGAGATCCGGATCGGGCGAGGGTGCGTTTGGTTCGGGGATGTGGTGGATCTCATCCCACTCCTCAGATCCGGCCGGACTGAGGGGATCTCCGATGAGGGGCGGCTCCGGTCGCCGGAGGACGACATCGGCGAGGCAGCGGCAGTTGACGCCGGTGAACGGAGGCGGCGGGTGCGGCAAACGAGGCGGTGGTGCATGGCGTGCGAGGCGGCGGCGCGCAGCACGGCGGGGCCCGACGAGGCGCACGGCGGTGCAAGCGGCAGAGACGGGCGGCGCAGCGAGGAACAGCCGGCGGCGGGGCGACGCGCGACCGAGCGGCGGCGGACCAGATAGGGCTCGGGCGGGCCTGCCCTGGGCCCGGCGGGCCGCGGGAGGCGGGGAGGAGAGAGAAAGGCGGCGGTGGACAGGTGGCGATGCGGGAGTGGCTGAGGGCGGCGGTGGAGCTGATGTGGCATGACGGGATTGGCCCGAGCGATGTGGATTTTGGGTTAGGGTTTCATCTGCGCGGGAGGAAGAAACGTCCGGCAGCGCGAGGAGGACGAGGGTTAGGGTTTCATCTGCGCGAGAATTTCGGAGGGAGACACATATTTATAGGTAGAGGGAGCCAGGAGAGTCCAAATGAGGTGCGGTTTTCGGCCACGCGATCGTGATTGAATGCTCTAGATGATGGAGAGGGTTTAAGTGGGTTATGGGCCAAATTGGAAGGGTGTTGGGCTGCAACACACACGAGGCCTTTTCGGTCCCTCGGTTAACCGTTGGAGTATCAAACGAAGTCCAAATGGCACGAAACTTGACAAGCGGTCTACCAGTAGTAAACCAAGGCAAGTCTCGGTCCAATCCGGAAACGTTTAACACCCGCACACGAAAAGAGGTAGAAAGGGACACCGGGTGACATAGGAGCGCCGGATTGCAAAACAGACAACGGGGAAAATGCTCGGATGCATGAGACGAACATGTATGCAAATGAAATGCACATGATGACATGGTATGCAATGCATGACACGCAAGCAATGACAACGCAAAAACAGTGAATAACAGGAGGACACCAGGCACATCGGTCTCGGGGCGCTACACCGGTGCGCCTTCGTATGCGATGGAGGGAGGCGCCCGTGGAGCGGGCGCTAGTCCTGACGAGGCTCCTGCCGCGATGCCATCCTCCTGAGGTCCTGCACGGCGCGGCTGCTTCTTCTTCGGAATGGCCTCCAGAGGGCCTTCATTTCTGCTGTCGGGGTCGTCGATCGTTGTGGCTTAAAAGGCGCGCTCGAGGGAACACATCGCATCCCCCTCTTCACACAGGACCATGATGATTCCTCCGCTTCCTGGCATCTTGAGAATGTTGTAGCCGTGATGAGTGATTGTCATGAACTTGGCCAGCGCTGGATACCCGAGGATGGCATTGTATGGCAGGCGGATGTGCGCGACATCGAAGTCGATGAGCACGGTGCGGTAGTTCTTGCGCTCCCCGAAGGTGATAGGCAGGTGGACCTGTCCTATCGGTGTGGTGGAGCCGTCGGTCACTCCTGAGAAAGGCTTGGTGGGCTGGAGCTGTTCATAAGGCACTTGGAGGTTGTCGAACGTGTCGACGGACGGGGCGTTGAGCCCTGTGCCGCCGTCGATGAGGGTCTTGGTGACCTACACATTGCTGATGACTGGGGAACACAGCATAGGGAGGGCGCCAGTGGTGGCTGCGCACTTGAGCTGATCCGCCGAGTTAAAAGTGATGGCGCATTGGGACCACCTGAGCGGGCGCGTGGCCTCGAGTTTGCGGAGCGCTGCGTTCACCTCGCGAGCGAACTGTTTGAAGGTGCATTGAGAGGCTGGGGCCTGGGCACCACCCAAGATGCAGGCGATCGCACGTGGCTCCTGGAAGCCCCCAGCCCCCTCGTCCTGGTGGTGGTCGTCGTTCCTTCTTGGTGGCGGCAGCAGGGGAAGACCGGTGTTACCCTGGGGGCGATCTTCACGCGGCGGGTCCCTCCAGGCGCCCTCGCGAGGCTGGTCCTGCCAGGTCCTCATGAGGTCGGTCGCGCCACTCCTGGCGCAGGCCACGGTCGTCCCAGCATCCGCCTCCACTTCCTCCTTCGCGGCCGTAGCCCCGATCGTTGCGCTCGGGGCGTCGACCATAGCGTCCTTCTCATATGGCTCTGAGCTCTTGACAGTCGCTGGTGTTGTGGGTGTTTAGGTTGTGGAAGGCGCAGAACGGTCGGCCGTTCTTGGATGACTCGGGTTGATCTCTGCCCCGCTTGATGTCAGGCTCCGCTGCGAGCACAGCTGCCTCCTTGCGCTTCACGTCCTTAGCCTTGGCCTTCTTCTCCTCCGCGCCCACGGCTGGCAGTGCAAGGAGAGAGAGGCGCCCCTCCTCATCTCTTGCGCACTTGGTCGCCAGGTTGAACAGCTCCTAAGATATGCAGAGCTCCTTGTGGATGGCGAGCTCTTCCTTCATCTTGACGTCACGGACGCCGTCGGAGAACGCGGAGATAATGGCCTCGTCCGTGACCTCGGGGATCTTGAGGCGGGTGTTGTTGAAGCGCTGGATGTACTTCTGGAGGGTCTCTCCTGGTTGCTGCCTGATGCGGCGTAGATCACCCGCGGCCGGTGGGCGGTCGCGAGTGCCCTGGAAGTTGGCGACAAAGCGGTCGCGCATCTTGTCCCAGGAGGAGATCAAGCCGTGATGCAGGTTCAGGAGCCAGGAGCGAGCTCCATCCTTGAGAGCCATGGGAAACCAGTTCACCATGACCTTTTCGTCACCGTTGGCCGCTTCGATGCTCAGCTCATAGAGCTGCAGGAACTCTGCAGCGTCGGCGGTACCATCGTAGCGAGGAGGCAGATCTGGCTTGAACTTGCCCGTCCAGGCGATGCTATGCAGCTGGGGGGTGAAGGCGCGGCAGCCAGCCGTGGTTGCCGGGGCCCGCTTCAGAGGTGGAGCTTGGTCTTGACGAGGTCCGCGCTGCACCGCTGCGGGCGATGCGCGGTCTTGATGAGGTGGCGTGGGGAGCGCAGGTGCAGCTTCCCGCGGCCGCGGAATTTCTTGGCAGCTTCTCTCTTCGCGCGCGGGCACCGGGCGCGGCGGATCACGCCGCGGAGCCGCGCGCCTTGGTGCCAAGGCGCCGTCTTGGGGATGAGGTGCTGGAGGCACGCCGTGAGCCCCGTCGCCCGCGGCTGGTTGAGGGGGAGGTAGAGAGTGGGACGGCGTCGGAGAGCCCCCTACGGCGCGGACGAGCTCGGTGACGCGGTCGAGCCACTCCTCGTAGAGGTCGTCGATGGGGCGGTAACGCAGGAGCTCGTTCGCCGCGAGGAGTGCGGCCCGTGCCTCCATGGGAGCACGGTGCGCGTGAGACGAAGAACCGGCAGGGGTCAGCGATGGAGTGGTGGTGCGGCCGGCCTGCCGCACCGAAGGATGCAGCAAGGACGCTTGCTGCTCATTCCCCGCCGGTCCGGTGTCAGCGTTGGCGGCGGGAGATGGAGAATGGCGATGTGGCCCGCCGACGGGAGCCGTCTGAGCGACGCGGGCGGTGAGGGCAGCTCGACGCTCAGCTCGAGCATGGAGCGTCCGTCATGGAGACGACAGAGCGACGGAGCGACGAACTGATGGAAGGGAAGCTACGGCGCACCCCTACCTAGCACGCCAAATGTCGGATGTGGGGTTCCGGCAAACCCTTAAGGTTTGAACATTGGGGTGCGCGCGAAGTCTTCCCTTCCTACTGATCTACGCCCTAACTCGCTAAGATCTCGTGGACAAACTCGATGAACTCGCAACATAGAAAGACACGAGGTTTATACTAGTTCGGGCCACAGTTGTGGTGTAATACCCTACTCCAGTGTGGTGGTGGTGGATTGCCTCCAGGGCAGATGATGAACAGTACAAATGAAGAACAGCCTCCGGAGGTTGAGGTGTTCTTGTGAGTAGGCTCTCGATCGGGTTGGATCAAGCTAAGATGAGATGAGATGAGATGAGATGAGATGCGATCAGATGCCCCTACTATGGTGGCTAGCTCTAATTATATAGGCCCTGGTCCTCTTCCCAAATATCAAGCAGGAAGGGAGCCAACAACGGCGGGCCAATTTGAAGGGGGCAGCTAGTACAAGCTATCCTGACAAAAGTGGTCTTCGCCTGCGAAAAGCTCTGGCGATGACGCCGTCTTGGGCTCCATGATGACCTTCATCTTGCCGTCCTCCTGGTCTTGATCTCGTTGCACCAATATAGCAACCTTTGCCTGATGCCTCGGTACTCTTTGCCTGCGCTGGCCTCCTTAGCACCAAAGAGGAAATAAGGACGTTGTGCGCGCTGGCGCCCGCCTGGTGTCGTGTGTCATGGCTCGTGTCACAAGGGCCTCGTGAGGTTTGCCCCGCCTTGACATCTCCGCTCCTTGTGATCCTGCCTAGCTAGGCCACTCTAGAGGAGGGCTTGCATCATCCGCCTCACGAGGCTTGGACCCTCGTGAGGGTCTTGGATTCTTTGTTGGTGAAGATGGGTCGTACGGCCTGTTGGCTTAGCCACGCCGCGGGCCGCAGGCAGGAAAGTCTGGGGACCCCCATTCCCAGGACGCCGACACCAACCATGCCGAGTCCCCAGACCGCGAAAGGCCAAGTGATGGGGATTGTTTGTAGGGTAGTGGGGGCATATGGCTTTGATTGGCAAAGAGTTGGCATCCGACGCAACGTTGGACAAGGTATTGTGCATCTGCTCGGGCCGTCGGCCAATAAAACCATGTACGGAAGGCCTTGCTAACAAGGGCCCGAGCTGCGGCGTGGTGACCGCCGAGTCCGGCATGAATTTCAGACAAGAGCTGCCACCCCTCTTCCTAGGATATACATTGTTGAAGGACTCTGGTGGAGCTTTTCTTGTAGAGCTCTCCATCATGAACCTTGTAGGCCTTTGAGCGCCGGACAATGCAGCGGGCCTCATTCTGGTCCTCGGGAAACTCCTTCCTATTAAGGTAGGCCAGGAAGGGTTCGGTCCATGGGGCAATGACTGCCATGATGAGATGCACCGACGGTGTTATGTCGGTGTTTCTGGGATCTAGGGCAATGTTTCGGTCATGACTATTATTGTAGTTTTCCCCCTGTCACACCACGGATGGCTTAAAGAGCCTTTCCAGGAAGATATTAGGTGGGACGGGGTCGCGCTTAGCGCCAATGCAAGCAAGAACATCCGCCGCTTGATTACTTTCTCGAGCCACATGATGGAACTCGAGCCACTTGAACAGGGCCGACATTTTTATGACTGCGTTACGATACGCTGCCATCTTCGGATCTTTAGCGTCGAAATCTCCGTTTCTTTGAGATATTGCAAGGTTTGAGTCCCCGCGCACTTCTAGGCATTGTATGCCCATGGAGACAACCATCCGGAGACCATGCAATAAGGCCTCGTATTCGACTGCATTATTGGAGTCTATGTATAGTGTTTGGAGAACGTACTGGACGATGTCTCCGGTAGGGGACGTTAAAACGACACCCGCTCCTAACCCTGCCAGCATTTCGGAGCCGTCGAAGTGCATGACCCAATTGGAGTATGTGACGTACTCTTTAGGGAGTTTGGCCTCTGTCCATTCGGTGATGAAGTCGGCCAGTACTTGGGATTTGATAGCTCGACGTGGTTTATATGTAATGTTAAAAGGCAAGAGCTCAATGGCCCATTTGGCAATCCGGGCTGTAGCATCGCGGTTGTTTATAATGTCGTTGAGTGGTACTTCGGAGGCCACCGTGATTGAACACTCCTGGAAGTAGTGAGGGAGCTTTCGGGATGCCATCAAGACCGCGTATGCTATTTTTTGATAATGAGGGTACCGGGATTTGCATGGTGTAAGTACAGTAGATACGTAGTATACTAGCTTCTGAAGCGGGAATTTATGTCCGTCCTGTTCTCATTCCACGACGAGTACGGCGCTCACCACCCGATGTGTTGCCGATATGTATAATAACATCGGCTCGCCGGCGTTTGGTGCGGCCAGGATTGGATTGCTCGCAAGAATGGTTTTTATTTCTTCCAGTTTGGCTATTGCCGTGTCCGTCCACTCGAAGTGGTCGGTTCACCGTAGAAGGCGATAGATTGGCAGTGCCTTTTCTCCTAATCTGGAGATAAAGCGGCTTAGAGCTACCACGCAACCTGCAAGTTTTTGAACTTGTTTAAGGTCTGTTGGCTTAGCCAATTGTGACAAAGCTCGGATTTTGGCTGGGTTTGCTTCGATTCCCCTATTGGAGACGATGAAGCCCGGCAATTTTCCAGCGGGGAGGCTGAAGACACACTTTTTCGGGTTGAGCTTGATGTCATACACCCTGAGGTTGTCCAATGTAAGACGCAAGTCGTCTATTAGTGTTTCCACGTGCCTCGTTTTGATGACGACGTCATCAACATAAGCTTCTACTATTTTGCCAATCTGTTTTTCCATGCATGTTTGAATCATGCGTTGACATGTGGCGCCGGCGTTCTTGAGCCCAAAGGGCATGGTATTGAAGCAAAATGGCCCATATGGGGTAATAAATGTTGTTGTAGCTTGATCAGATTCCTTCCATTTGATTTAATGGTATCCGGAGTATGCATCAAGGAAACACATTGAGTCGTGTCCTACGGTGGCGTCAATGATTTGATCAATGCGGGGAAGGGGAAAGGGGTCCTTAGGGCAAGCCTTGTTGAGGTCCTTGAAATCGACACATAGGCGCCAGGATTTATCTTTCTTCGGTACCATTACTAGGTTTGCCAGCCAGTCCGAATGCTTGATTTCTCTGATGAATCCGGCCTCGATGAGCTTGGCCAGCTCCTCCCCCATGGCTTGTCACCTAGGTTCGAAAAAGTACCCAAGTGTTTGCTTGACTGGTTTAAATCCCTTTAACATGTTGAGGCTATGTTCGGCCAACTTGCCTGGGATCCCTGGCATATCCGAAGGGTGCCAGGCAAATATGTCCCAGTTTTCGCGCAGGAATTCTCGTAGTGCGGCGTTGACTGTTGGGTTCAGTTGAGCTCCGATGGATGTTGTCTTCTTGGGGTCCGTTGGGTGGACCTGGAATTTGATTATTTCTTCTGCCGGTTTGAACGAGGTGGATTTGGGGTGTTTGTCAAGGATCACATCATCCCTGTCCACTGTGGAGCATAGTGCGGTTAATTCTTCGGCTGCGAGGGCTTCGGATAGCGCTTCCAGGGCCATGGATGCGGTTCTGTTTTTAGTGCGGAGTGCTATGTCCGGATCACTGACGAGAGTGATTATACCGTTTGGTCCGGGAATTTTGAGCTTCATATATCCGTAGTGAGGTATAGCTTGGAAGCGTGTAAAAGCATCCTGCCTGTCGGAGTAAATAGCCATGGGTAGCCTAGCCGGCCTCCCCTGGCACTTCTGAAAAAGTTACGAGCCCGCCCGACTCTCAGGAATCCAAGA
This sequence comes from Triticum aestivum, assembly GCF_018294505.1. NCBI lineage: Eukaryota > Viridiplantae > Streptophyta > Magnoliopsida > Poales > Poaceae > Triticum > Triticum aestivum. The sequence continues at coordinate 581,428,214 of NC_057806.1, read as the reverse complement.
CACGGGGCCACCTTCCCCTAGCTAGCCGCGACCCTGGCCGGCTTTCGGAAGGCGGTCCGGCTTTAGCCCTCATGAGAAGGCCGACTCCAAGAAGCCGGCTATGAGAAGGCTGACTCCAAGAAGCCGGCTCCTCGTAAAGCAGTCAAGACCGTACCCACAAAGTTTGCACCCACCTAACGGCGGTGCGATGGGGCGTGGCTATAGCAAAGCCTGCCACCCCCGAATCCCGGAGCACGCCTGTCACATTGCGCCGTACGGGGTAGGCATGACCCGTCCGGCGCAGCACTGTTGCCATGCTGGCTCTGGCGCCACCCACGACGGGCCGCCAGCCTGGCCCATCGACGGCGGGCCCCTTCGAGCAGAGAGACGCCCGAAGACGGCCACGCCTCCAACTAGTCGGCCCAAGACAGAGCCGGCTCCCGCAGCCGGCTTGCCGCCACCCTCGAAGAAGACGCCCCATTAAGGAGACAAGACACGGTAAGGCTACAGCGATCGCCTGACGGGCGGCGATGCTGTAGCCTCGCTTACCACGACGAAGCTCACGTCAACAAGATGAGGCCACAGTGACCAGCCGCCGACCAGGCCCTGGACAGTGGGGCCTGCCTGTCGATCAAGGAGCCGGCCGCCGACGGGACCCACCCGTCGGCGGGCCCCAGCAGCCGGCGCAGAAGCCGGCGAGCATAGTCACAGACGGCTGGGCCCCATACCCAGTCGGATTACCATTGTACCCCCAGGGGGTAGGCCTATATAAACCCCCCGGAGCACCCATGCAAGGGGTTGGACCCCCTGCTAGTTCTAGGCACCACACAAGGAGAAGAAGCAGGCTAGCCGTGCCCTTTCTTCCTCCTCCCCCCAAAAACAGCTCAAGGAGCGTTGTGTAGCTACTTGATTCATCGAGTGAGCATGCGGAGACCCCGCAGAGCAGCAGTAGGGGTGTTATCTCCTCGGAGAGCCCTGAAGCTGGGTAAGATCCGCCGGCATGCATGTCTTTGCCTCATCCCGCTTCCAGGCACCGGCGATGTCTTACTGGTTCCCACAAAGATAAGCCACCCGTTGGCATATGTCGCACCCACCACCCGACATTTGGCGCCCACCATGGGGCCAGGTGCACCGTTGTCCGGAGACCTGTTCTGGACGGGAACCCTTTTCCTCCCCAGCGAGTGTAGCCAGCCTGGCACGCCCGATGGCGCTTGCCACGACGCGCTGCAAGGCGTCACCAGCATCTGCGCGGCAAGCGGCCTCGCCGATCTCCCCGACAAGACCTTCGTCTCCGACGAGCTCGCCTCCAATGCGGGCACTGACCGCCTCACCAACCTTCTCGGCCAGCTCCATGTCTCCAGCGAGCCCGCTACGGACCTGGAGTCGGTTTGGCTCCACCGACCCGATGCCTGTCGACTCCGACACGGCCTCCTATGACACCTTCCCCACCAACGTCGCGATCTACAACGACCCGCTTCCTCGAGCCGACAGCTGCGATGCTGTCACCGCCGAGGTGATGGTCGTCGGCCACGGCGGCCTGGCCGACGAGAGCACCCACGACGCCTCGCGCGCGGCGGCCCACGACTTGTCCGCTCATCTCCCAGCCGACGCCAACGACGAAGCACTGGAAGCATGCCGCCTCGCCCTCCTCGCAGAGGGCCGGAGGCTGGCCTCCGTAAGACGCCTCACTGAGGCCTACCAGCGCGAAGCTGACCGCGCCGCCTTCGGCACGCCGGCCCCGGGCGGGCCAAGCCGGGCCGGCCTTGTCAAGCAACGCGGTGCCGTCATCGCCGACACACTGGGAGTCGACCACCCGGTCTATGCCACTCCGCTCGAGAACTTGCGTGCCGCCCAGGCGGCCGTAGACGAGCTGGACGGCCTGGAGGCCGAAGACCTTCCCCACATGACCCGACGCATCCAGCAATTGATTGACACTGCCGCGCAGCGGCACGAAGGCGACGCTCACGCGGAAAGCCTTCCCCCGCGCCGAGAACACGGAGCGACATCCCGGACGCCGACTGCGAGCAATACCCGCGCGCGACGCGAGAAGGAGCCGGCTACCAGCCGCAGCCGGACCCGGATCTCCATCGAGCGGGACGCGGACGGTCATCCCCGAGCCATGGAATGGCGGGGCGACCCGCCTCCGCCTACGCCCCGTGGAGAGAGACATCCCGCCTCGCCGCCAGTGGCGCACCCGACTCTCAGCGGCCGGCTGGGCCGCCGCGAAGGAATCGGCGAGAACGACGCCCGCCGTCGGATCGACCGCCTGGCGCGATCCCTGGCGTTGGAAGAAGAAAACGATGTCGGCCCGCCTTGTTTTGGCCCCTGCATCCACGACGAGCCCTTTCCCAAAGGGTTCTCGCTCCCAAGAGACATGCCCAAGTACAACGGCTCCGTGAAGCCGGAAGATTGGTTGATCGACTACTCCACCGCAGTTAGCATAGCCAACGGCAACCGGCGCGTCGCCGTGAAGTCCGTGCCCCTCATGCTGCAGGGCACGGCGCGGACCTGGCTCAACAGCATCAACAGCTGGCTAGACTTCACAGAAGCCTTCATCCGCAACTTCACCAGCACCTACAAGCGGGCTCCCAAGCCCAGACAGCTTTCCTTGTGCGTACAAGGCACCGCCGAGTCCACTCGCGATTACCTCACGCGTTGGGCCGAGCTCCGCAACTCCTGTGAAGGGGTGCACGATGTACAAGCCATAGAATACTTCACAGCCGGATGCCGAGAAGGCACCCTCCTCAAGCACAAGCTCCTCTGGGACGAGCCGGCTACCCTCGACGAGCTTCTGGACATAGCGGACAAGTACGCCACCGCCGACTCCTCGATGAAGACTGAGCTTCGGGCAGACGCGTCCGGAAAGGTACTCAACCCGGTGCCCAAGACATCGGCTGGGGATTCCGGCCGACACCCCAACTCGAACAACCACAAGCGCAAGGGCCCCGCGCCGCCTCCCGCCAGCCGGCAGGTGGCCACAGTCGAAGATGCACCGCCTGAAGAACGACCGGCGCCCAAGAAGCCCAAGGGCGGCAGGCCGGCTTGGCAGCCCGCCTTCTCCTACGAGCAAACCCTCGACGCCCCTTGCAAGTTCCACAGCGGCGCGAAGCCGTCCAACCACACGACCCGGAAGTGCAACTGGCTCACCCGAATCTCTAAGGGCGAGGGGCTCTTGCCACCTCCGCCTGCCGGCCCGCCGCCTCCGGCCCCGCCGCCTCCGTCCGCTCGGCCCACAGTCGGAGCTGTGCATGAAGAGTTCCCTGATGAGCAAGCAACCTACATCGTCTTTACCAGCCAGCCCGAAGACCGGCATAGCAAACGCCGAGAGCACCAGGAAGTCAGCGTGGTCGCTGCCAACCCTGCAGGACACATGCATTGGTCAGAAAAGCCCATCAGCTAGAGCCGGGCCGACCATCCGAAGGTGATGCCGTCTCCCGGCTCTTATGCTTTGGTCCTGGAAGCCACCCTTGCAACGGACAGACGCGCCGCCCGCTTCTCCCGTGTGTTGATAGACGGCGGGAGCAGCATCAACATCCTATATTGTGACACCCTGGAGAAGTTGAACGTCAAGACAAAACAGCTCACGCCCACTCGGACAGTGTTCCACGGCATCGTACCCGGCCTGTCCTGCGCCCCCATTGGCAAAATCAAGATTGATGTACTTTTTGGGGACAAGGAGCATTTCCGCCGGGAAGCGATCTGGTTTGAAGTGGTGGACCTGGAGAGCCCTTACCATGCATTACTGGGCCGACCTGCCTTGGCCAAATTCATGGCGGTTCCCCACTATGCATACCTCAAGATGAAGATACCAAGCACCAAAGGCGTCATCACCGTAGCCGGTGACTACAAGAAGTCCTCCGAGTGCGCAGCGGCCAGCAGCCGGCTGGCCGAGTCCCTTGTGATTGCCGAAGAGAAGAAGATGCTGGACCGAGTCGTGGCCATAGCCGGCAAGCAGTCGGCCGTGTCCCCCGACCCCAAGGAGCATGATGCTCAAGGATCTTTCCAGCCGGCCAAGGAGACGAAGAAGATACCTCTTGACCCCGAGCATCCAGAGAGGTTTGCCGTCATCGGGGCAAACCTGAACAGCAAATAGGAAGGCGAGCTCGCCGATTTCCTCCGTGAGAATCGGGACATCTTTGCGTGGTCCCCCAAGGACATGCCGGGTGTTCCGAGGAAATTCGCCGAGCACAAACTACATGTTCGAGAAGACGCAAAGCCAGTCAGACAACCCCTTCGCCGACTGTCGGAGGAGAAACGCAGGATTGTAGGGGAGGAGATAGCCCGGCTCTTGGCGGCCGGCTTTATCATGGAAGTTTTCTTTCCAGAGTGGCTCGCCAACCCGGTCCTTGTGCTAAAGAAGAACAACAAGTGGCGCATGTGTATAGACTACACAAGTCTCAACAAGGCCTGCCCCAAAGATCCCTTTCGCCCTGCCAAGGATAGACCAAGTGATAGACTCCACAGCCGGATGCGAGCTGTTGAGTTTTTTGGATGCTTACTCCGGATACCATCAGATAAAGCTGGATCCGGACGACCGCCTGAAGACCGCCTTCATCACGCCGTTCGGAGCCTTCTGCTACCTGACTATGACATTCGGCTTGAGAAATGCCGGTGCCACCTTTCAGCGTTGCATGCAGAAGTGCCTCCTCAAGCAGCTCGGCAGGAATGCTCACGTTTACGTGGACGACATCGTGGTGAAGACGGAGAAGCGCGGCACCTTGCTGGAAGACCTCAAGGAAACATTTGAGAACCTGCGCCGGTTCCAAATCAAGCTTAACCCCGAGAAATGCGTGTTCGGGGTGCCAGCCGGCCAGCTCCTAGGCTTCCTGGTCTCCGAACGCGGCATCGAGTGCAACCCGGTGAAGATCAAGGCCATCGAGAGAATGGCGATCCCCACCAAGCTTCGAGACATCCAGAAGTTCACCGGGTGCTTGGCCTCCTTGAACCGCTTCATGAGCCGGCTCGGAGAGAAAGCTCTCCCCCTCTACCGCCTCATGAAGAAGAGCACTCACTTCGAGTGGAACGACCAGGCCGACCAAGCTTTTCACGAGCTGAAGAAGATGCTGGCCACGCCGCCTGTCCTCGCGGCGCCGACTGAGAAAGAGCCCATGCTCCTTTACATCGCTGCAACCAGCCGGGTGGTCAGCACCGTCATCGTAGTCCAGCGCCCGGAAGAAGGCCGAGCCCAGCCGGTCCAGAGGCCGGTGTATTATTTGAGCGAGGTGCTGTCCGCCTCAAAGCAGAACTACCCGCACTACCAAAAGATGTGTTACGGCGTGTACTTCACCGCCAAGAAGCTGAAGCCCTACTTTCAAGAGCATCCCGTCACGGTCGTATGCACTGCCCCGCTAGCCGAGATCATAGGCAGCCGGGATGCATCCGGCCGGGTGGCGAAATGGGCCATCGAGCTGGCCCCCTACACGATCTTCTACCAGCCCCGCACTGCCATCAAGTCCCAAGCACTGGCCGACTTCCTCGTCGACTGGGCCGAGACCCAGTACCTGCCGCCGGCTCCCGACTCCACCCATTGGCGCATGCACTTCGACGGGTCCAAGATGCGCACCGGCTTGGGAGCCGGCATCGTCCTTACCTCTCCCAAAGGCGACAAGCTCAGATACACGCTACAGATCCACTTTGCCGCCTCCAACAATGTGGCCGAGTACGAGGCGCTCATACATGGGCTCCGGCTTGCCAAAGAACTTGGCATTCGCCGGATCCTATGTTATGGCGACTCGGACCTGGTAGTCCAGCAATCATCCGGCGACTGGGACGCCAAGGACGCGAATATGGCGAGCTACCGTTTCCTGGTCCAACAACTCAGCGGATACTTTGAAGGATGCGAGTTCCTCCACGTACCACGAGCCGACAACGAGCCAGCCGATGCCCTGGCTCGAATAGGCTCCACTCGGCAAGCAATTCCAACCGGCGTCGCTCTACAACGCCTCCTCAAGCCGTCCATCAAGCCGTCTCCGGAATCCGATTCCATCTTCGTGCCGCCTGACCCCGATGCGGCCAGGTCCGGCTCGAAGAATCAAGTAGCCGACCCCAAGACCCCCGTAGCCCGGACTCCGGCGGACTTCGGCAGCCGGCTCGGGGACTTCGGCAACCGGCTCGGGGACTTCGGCAACCGGCTCGGGGACTTCGGCAGCCGGCTCGGGGACTGCGGTAGCCGGCCCGGGGACTGCACCAGCACTACAGCCGGCGGCTGACTCCAGCACCTCACCGCCCAGCCCGCCCACCCTGGTGGCAGTAGCCACTTTGGCAGTAGAAGAAGTCGCGGCTCCATCATGGGCTCAGTCCATCCTCAACTTCCTAGTAAACCAAGACCTGCCGGCTGACGAAACAGAAGCAAGACAAGTCCAGCGTCGAGCCGGAGCGTACACAATCGTCAACAGAGAACTACTCAAGCGCAGCGTCACTGGAATCCTCCAACGGTGCGTCGAGCAAGAGAAGGGCATTGCAATCCTCACAGACATTCACCAAGGAGAATGCGGCCACCATGCGGCCTCAAGATCACTTGTCGCCAAAGCCTTCCGCCATGGTTTCTTCTGGCCGACTGCTTTGGATGACGCCAAAGAATTAGTCAAGCATTGCAAGGGATGCCAGCTCTTCAGCTCCAAGCAACACATGCCGGCTTCGGCACTCAAGACCATTCCCCTCACTTGGCCCTTTGCCGTTTGGGGACTGGACATGGTGGGCCCATTCAAGACGGCGCGCGGCGGCATGACGCATTTGCTCGTCGCCGTGGACAAATTCACCAAGTGGGTTGAGGCAAAGCCGATCAAGAAGCTGAATGGGCCGACTGCCGTGACGTTCATCGCGGACATAACAACTCGGTACGGCGTGCCGCACAGCATCATCACCGACAATGGCACGAATTTCGCCAAAGGAGCCTTGGCACGTTTCTGCGCAGCCCAAGGTATCCGGCTGGACTTAGCATCCGTCGCCCACCCGCAGTCAAACGGCCAGGTCGAGCGAGCCAACGGCCTCATCCTCTCCGGCATCAAGCCCCGACTGGTTGTACCTCTGGAGCGCTCAGCCGGCTGTTGGCTCGATGAGCTGCCGGCTGTCCTCTGGAGTCTGCGCACTACACCAAACAAGTCAACCGGCTTCACCCCTTTCTTCCTTGTGTATGGTGCCGAGGCGGTCATCCCAACTGACATCGAATTCGACTCGCCTCGAGTAACCATGTACACGGAAGCGGAGGCCAAGGAAGCACGAGAAGACGGCGTCGACCTGCTGGAAGAAAGCCGGCTGTTAGCCCTCAGCCGGTCTGCAATTTACCAGCAGGGTTTGCGCCGCTACCACAGCCGGAAGGTCAGGCCAAGATCTTTCCAAGAGGGCGACCTTGTGCTCCGGCTGATCCAGCGAACAGCCGGCCAGCACAAGCTCTCAGCCCCTTGGGAAGGCCCTTTCGTCATCAGCAGAGCTCTAGGCAACGACTCCTACTACCTGATCGACGCACAGAAGCCGAAGGCACGCAAGAGAGACGACTCCGGCAAGGAGTCGGAACGGCCATGGAACGCCAACCTCCTTCGAAGATTTTACAGTTGAAAGGCAGTATGTATCACGCTAACTTTTGTATTAAGTACAAGACAATAGGCTCCCCGAGGAGGGCTCGGGGACTGCCATCCCTTATTTATGAATGAAAAGTATCATGCTTATGACCTTGTCGTATCATTTACTTATTCCGTCCGGCACCGAGTTCGACTAGTCGGCTCGGGGACTGGCCGACTGAAGTTATGTTAGAAGTCCTACCCGCAGTCAGACAAGTAGTGTGCCGGCTCTCAAGCCTTCTCTTGCCAAAAGTCGCAGTTCGAAGAACCGGCTGTCCGGCTGGCAAGAGTTAAAGGTAGGAACGACCGCCCACACGAAAAACGGCTAGGGACTAACGGACTAATATAACAAAAGCCGGTTTTTCTCACACCGCCGACTGGCTACCAGAGTAGCCGGCCGGCCGGTTTCCATTCACTTTACTTTAATCCAAGAAAGCTCAAGTACTTGCCTCCCCAAAGAGGGAAGGCGGCAAAGGAAAAAGCCTAAGGATAAACAAGCATACGCGAATGGAAACCAAACATGCACATGATAATATTTACATAAAAAGACCTCCAAGAGGCCAGCATTCAACATAGTTTGGATACACCCCCAGTGGGTGGAACTGCGAAAACTTAACAAAGATTGTTCAAAGACAACAAAGCAGGAAAGATAAAGACGGCAGGTCAAGCTGGCGGAGCGGCCGACAAGCCAGACCGGTTGGCGGAGACGGTCGTGCCGGCTGAAGGAGCGGCCGGCTGACGAACTTCGGCTTGGTCGCCGCCTCCCGCAGAGGGCGCGCTTCCACGCGCCTCGTTGCTGGAGGCACGGTCGGCCTGAGGTCGGCTGGTTGTTCCACCAGCCGGCTCGACGTCTCCGCCGTCCTCGTCTTCGTCTTCTTCGCCCTCGTCGCTGGAGGCAATCTCCTCCGCCGAGTCCTCGCCCACCGCCGGGTTCAGCCCGAACCACTCCTCCGGCTGAGCGACACCGTCATCATCGATTTCGGGTGCGAAAACGCTGATGTCGGTGCACTCGGCGATCGTCGAAGCCCGCTGGGCGATAGCCGGCCTCACCTCCTCCAGCTCCGCGTCGGCCTCCATCCGCCAAGTGCGCAGCTGGTCCAGGCTCAGCCCTGGGTACCATGCCCGAACGAATTCCAACGCCCGCCCGGCTCCGAGGCGGGCCGCTGACGCTTTCCAAGCCTCGAAGCGACCAACTGCGACCTCCAGCCAGTCGGCAGTTCGGCTTGGAGTGCGGGGGATCGTCTCGCCGGGCCAGAGGGCGGCCAGCACTTGCGCCCCGGCACGTTGGAGCCGGCGAAGCATCCGATGAGCCGGCTGCAACCGTGCCTGGACAGCCAGGAGCTGCTCCTCAAGGGTCCGGTTTGCATCCGGCGCGATGTCGGCCCCCGCTTGCCGGCGCGCCTCGCGATGGGCCTCAATGCTTTGGGCGGCGAAGGCGGAGTAGCCCGGGAAGTAATCTGCAAGAAACAACAAGCAACAGCTCAAGATAAGTCAAAAGACCCAGGCGGCAAGGGGCAGGAGAAGGGCCGAGGAAGGCAACTTACCGTCGATCAAGTCCTCGATCCGGCCGAAGCCTTCGTCCAGGGCTCGCCGGGTCTCAGACCAGCTCGCCGCCTCCATCTCATACTCCGCCAGCAAGGTGGCTTCACTTTCCCGCGCCGCCTGCAGGGCCGCTTTGTGGCTTTCCTCTTGGTCGGCCAGCTTCTTGGCCAGGCGATCCCGTTCCTGGACCAAGGCAGCGCACTCGGCCTCTTTGGTGTAAAGGGCGGCCTTCGCTTCGCCAAGCTCCTTCCTCAAGTCGGCGTTGGCCCCTGAAGACAAAGAAAAAGAAAAATCAATAAGAAAAGAGTCGTCAAGAAAGATCCGACCCGACTGCGCAGCAGTCGGCCCGAATCTCGGGGACTACACCCAGTGGGTGCGCTGACGCGCCCCCACAGGAGACAGACAAAACCAAGTACTTACTTCGGCTGTCGGCCAGGTCGTCGGTCCGCCGGCTCAACTCTCGAGCCTGGGAGTCGAAGGCGGCAGCACGAAGGTTGTGGTATTCCTGAAAATTCAGAAAAAAGCAAAGTAAGATAGCCGTCGAGAAAGATCCGACCCAACTGCGCAGCAGTCGGCCCGAATCTCGGGGACTACACCCAGTGGGTGCGCTGACGCGCCCCCACGGAAGAAATCAAGAAAGCAAAGCAGCCAAGAGCGAAGGACTCACCCGGATAGTGGTTCGCGTTGACAAGAACTCTTGGTTGAGCTGTTGCAGCAGGGCGGCTTGAGCTTGTAGCCGGCTCCGGACCCCTTGAGCCGCCGCATCCAGCTCGCCAGTCCCCCCGCTGGGAGTCCACTCGGACACGGCGGTGCTGGCCGCCTCCAGATCTCCCGCCGGCTGGCCTGCGCCCGCGGCTCGGCGCAACTCCGGCGGAGCGGCGCCTCCCCCAGCACGCCGGCCCGTCGCCAGCTGCACCTCGAGGCCGGCTCTGCTCTCCGGCTTACCTCCGGCCGGCTCCTCTGGCGCCGCTGACGATTGACCGCCTTGGCCCGCTCCGGTTGGCGCCGCAGGCGGCGCTCTCCCCGCCAAGGCCACGGGGTCCTCCTCCCTCTCCAACAGCGGCGGGTCTTGGATGATCTCCTCCGCCAAGGGCAACGGGGTGTCGGGGGCTACGGCTCGGAGAGGAACGGCGAGCAGCGGAGGCTGGCTGCGCGAGCTTTCCGCCTCCGTCTCCGCGGTAGCCGCCTCCCTCTGGGCCTTGGCTACCGCTTCGGCCTGCTCCTTCGCCGCCTGGGCGGCCGCCTTCTCCGCCGCCTCGCGCTCCTCCCGCGCTTCGCGGGCGTTCCGCTCTGTGGCCTCCCTAAGATCGGCGCGGGGGTCCACGCGGCGGGAGCTCGAAGACCCTCCAGCCGGCCCCACGACGGAGCCGCCCGGGCCCCGCTCAAGGGAAAGCGGCGCCCTGTCCAGCAAGCGAGGAAAAGTTAAGAAGACATTCGAAGAAAAAGAGAACAATAACGAGAATGCGGCAAGGTAATTGAAGACTTACGCCGAGACCGCCTGGGGCTGTTTCACAGCCTTGCGGAAGCGGGCCGCCTTCGCGGCCGCCTCATCTCGCTTTGTCGCCGCGGCGGAAGGCTTGGACTTCTTCGGCCGACTGCCGAAGAGGCCTAGAGCGGCCCGGCGCTTCTGCGCGCCGCCGGCAGCCGGCGCGACAGACGAGCCCGCGCCCTGTTGGTCGGCCGCCGGCTGGCGACGCGGAGCGACTTCGGCTTCGAAGTCGTCCGGCCAGTCCTCGAAGCTCGCGGTGAACCTTGAGCCTCCGGGCTCGGCACTGTCCCCCACGTCGGCGTCTTCCATGGCGGCCGCCCCCAAGTCCGGGTCGTCAACGTCATCCACCGTGCGGTCGGGGGCGTACTGGCGTTCAATCCCTGCCACCCCGGCCGGCGGCGCAAGAAGAGGGTTCTGCTCAAAGAACCGACTGGTCAGAAGCCGGCCGTCACGAAGCCGGCTGACGACAAAAAAGAAGATAAAGAGAGAAACTTACCACGGGTGGAGGATTGGCGCGAGAATACGGCGCCTTGCCGTATTGCCAGTCCCCGCCGAGCTTGCAGTTGGCAATGTAATTGACCATGAGCGCCACCTCCGCGTGGGGCATCTCCCATGTGCTCAGCCGGCTTGGGTCGAAGCGGCCGCTCATCTGACACATCATGTGGGGCCGGCTTTGGAGAGGAAGGATCCGGCGCTCCACGAAGGCGGCCACCAAGTCGGCCCCGCGCAAGCCTTCCGACTGAATCAGCACCCGAAGCCGGGAGATGGCGGCGTTCCCGGCCGGAGACAACGACCGGGACCGGAAGCTCCACGAGGGCTGCCTCCCAGCCGGCGGGCCGGCTACGTAAGCCGGCAGGTTGATGTAGTCTTCTTGCTCGGCGACGTTCTTCACATAGAAATAAGATCTCTGCCAGACCTTTACCGACTGGATCAGGGGGATGGGCGGGAACGGATTGTTCTCGCTCGCCCTCCTCATGGCGATGAAGGCTCCGCAGGGGGCGGGCACGCCGGCGACGACTGTGCCGAGCTTGCTCTGGAAGAACTCTCCCCAGAGCTCCAGCGTGGGGAGCAGCCCCAAGAAGCCTTCGCAGAGGGAGACGAAGGCCGACAGCAGCATCACCGCATTGGGCGTGAGGTGATGCGGCTGTAGGTTGTAGAAGTCGAGGAAGGAGAGCTGAAACCCGCTCGCCGGGAGGCCGAAGCCGCGCAGGCAGTGCGAGCGGAAGACGACCCGCTCGCCCTCCTCCGGCGCTGGCGAGATCTCCCTCGCGGGCGCCAGGCGGACCTGTACGCGGTCGGCGCCGGGCAGGCGCCGGGTCTGGCGAAGGAACTCCACGTGGTCTTCATGGACGTTGGAGACGTCCCAGGAGCTTGACAACGCCATGGGAGCGAGGTGGCGTGGAGACGCGACGGCGCTGAGACGGGAAGCTGCTGCGGCAGCGAAAGGAGAAGACGAGGGTTAGGAGGGACGGAGCGGGAGGGAGTGCGCGAACCTCTATCGCTCTCCCTCCTCCCCCTACTTATAGGCTCACGTGGCAGAGCCGAGGAGGTGCGGCGTGGGGAAGCGTGGGGATTGATCGTGCCCACTCCCCACGTCCCGCGATTATCGAGCCTTAATGGCGAGACGAAACTGCCTTGAGAAGGCAAGCGGCCCCTGTGGGCCACAGAAGATCCGCGCCCGGACCAAGGCTCACGAGTGGCAGGTCCGGGCCTACGGCGGCGTCCCGTCGCGCGCGTGCACACGCAGGATCCTGCCGCCACATGGCCGCGAGAGGGCCCGTGGTCAGCACGCAGGTCCCCTCTCCTCCCGCCTACGCGGGCTCTCTGAAGTCGGCGTACGCCCGCAAAGCCGGCTCTTCAGGATAGGAAGCTGACCAAGCTTCTCGTCCCCCTGCTCACCTCAGAGCTCGATCAGCTTTGGGGACTACTGTCGGAGTAAATAGCCATGGGTAGCCTAGCCGGCCTCCCCTGGCACTTCTGAAAAAGTTACGAGCCCGCCCGACTCTCAAGAATCCAAGACACGGGGCCGCCTTCCCCTAGCTAGCCGCGACCCTGGCCGGCTTTCGGAAGGCGGTCCGGCTTTAGCCCTCATGAGAAGGCCGACTCCAAGAAGCCGGCTATGAGAAGGCCGACTCCAAGAAGCCGGCTCCCTGTAAAGCAGTCAAGACCGTACCCACAAAGTTTGCACCCACCTAACGGCGGTGCGACGGGGCGTGGCTACAGTAAAGCCTGCCACCCCCGAATCCCGGAGCACGCCTGGCACAGTGCGCCGTACGGGGTAGGCGTGACCTGTCCGGCGCAGCACTGTTGCCATGCTGGCTCTGGCGTCACCCACGACGGGCCGCCAGCCTGGCCCATCGACGGCGGGCCCCTTCGAGCAGGGAGACGCCCGAAGGCGGCCACGCCTCCAACTAGTCGGCCCAAGACAGAGTCGGCTCCCTGCAGCCGGCTTGCCGCCTCCCTCTAAGAAGACGCCCCATTAAGGAGACAAGACACGGTAAGGCTACAGCGATCGCCTGACGGGCAGCGGTACTGTAGCCTCGCTTACCACGACGAAGCTCACGTCAACAAGATGAGGCCACAGTGACCAGCCGCCGACCAGGCCCTGGACAGTGGGGCCTGCCTGTCGATCAAGGAGCCGGCCGCCGGCGGGACCCACCCGTCGGCGGGCCCCAGCAGCCGGCGCAGAAGCCAGCGAGCATAGTCACAGACGGCTGGGCCCCATACCCAGTCGGATTACCATTGTACCCCCGAGGGGTAGGCCTATATAAACCCCCCGGAGCACCCATGCAAGGGGTTGGACCCCCTACTAGTTCTAGGCACCACACAAGGAGAAGAAGCAGGCTAGTCGTGCCCTTTCTTCCTCCTCCCCCCAAAAACAGCTCAAGGAGCGTTGTGTAGCTACTTGATTCATCGAGTGAGCATGCGGAGACCCCGTAGAGTAGCAGTAGGTGTGTTATCTCCTCGGAGAGCCCCGAACTGGGTAAGATCCACCGGCGTGCATGTCTTCGCCTCATCCCGCTTCCAGGCACCGGCGATGTCTTACTGGTTCCCACAAAGATAAGCCACCCGTTGGCATATGTCGCACCCACCACCCGACACCGCCCCAACAGGGCGTGATATCCGCTGCTGAAAGGGGCCACTTGGAAGGTTATTTCTTCCGAGCGATAGTTCTCCACGATCCGAATACCACGTCAAGTGTGATTTTGCCCGCGCACCGCGCCTCCCGACTAGGAATAATTCCCCGGAAGGTTGTGTTACTTTGTTTGATGCGGCTCCTGTCCATTTCCATTTTATGGAGTGTGTCCTCATAAATGAGACTTAGTTGGCTTCTGATTGTTTGGAACCGCCGTCTGATGCTATGTTCGGAGGGTTGGTTGCGTCCTTTCGTGGGTGAGTATACGGCTCTTCATGAACGGCGACCCGAACATAGTCCGTCTTCAATATAGAAGAAGACTCGCCGTCCTGCTCAAGGACTGCCGCGATCTGGTGGGTGACCGGTGGAGTTTCGGTTTCTCCCTAATCGGTTTTAGCCCTGATCTGATCATAATCTGTGACGATTCCCAAAGCGGCGATGCGATCTAGGAGTTCATTTAAGGACGAAAACTCAACTGGATCCATCTGCTTGGAGTGCTCGGAGTTGATGCGAAGGAGATTTTCGATGGCCCGAGAGGTCATCGTCGGCTCCGCAGCCGAATGGGCGATCATAGTAAAGTCGCCCAGCCGGATGGTTTGGCCTGAGGCCAAAACTACCCCTGCGGTAATGTTGTCTTTAATGACAAGGCGAGCCATCGAGCCTTTCATCGACAGCACAGTGGAACTCTCAATGAAAGCACCAATGTCGGTGTCAAACCGGCGGATCTCGGGTAGGGGGTCCCTAACTGTGCATCTAAGATCGATGGTAACAGGAGACGAGGGACACGATGTTTACCCAGGTTCGGGCCCTCTCTATGGAGGTAATACCTACTTCCTTCTTGATTGATCTTGATGAATATTAGTATTAGAAGAGTTGATCTACCACGAGATCGTAATGGCTAAACCCTAGAAGTCTAGCCTATGAATATGGTAATGAGTATATGGGGTGTCCTTTCCAGACTATCCCCTTCGATTTATAGAGAAACCGAGGGGATCTAGGGTTTACATGGAGTAGGTTACATAAGAAGGAATCTTCGGTCGCCAAGCTTGCCTTCCACGCCAAGTAGAGTCTAATCCGGAGACGGTGCGCTCTTCGGCCTTCATGTCTTCACAGCCCACGAGTCCGGCCCATGGATAACAGGCCGGACGCCTGAGGACCCCTTACTCCAGGACTCCCTCAGTCGTCATGATCTCCATGATAGGCAGCATTCCACATCAAAAATTCTATTTTTATCAGTTACCTACTTGAGGGCGAGTAGGAGTTAAGCTTGGGGATGCTGATACGTATCCAGCGTATCTATAATTTTTTATTGTTCCATGTTGTTATATTATCAATCTTGGATGTTTTATAATCATTTTATAGTCATTTATATCATTTTTTGGTACTAACCTATTGACATAGTGCCAAGTGCCAGTTCCTGTTTTTTCCGTGTTTTTTACATCATGGAAAATCAATATCAGAGGGAGTCCAAATGCCACGAAACTTTACGGAGAATTTTTATAGGCCAGAAGGAACACAACGGGCCTTGGATGCACCCCCCCCCACTAGGGCACGCCAGGAGGCCTAGGGGAGCCTAGGTGGGTTGTGCCCACCTCGGGTGCCCCCGGACCGCCTCTTTGCTCTATAAATACCCCAAAAATCCCAGAACCCTAGAGGAGTCAACGAAATATTCATCCAGCCGCTGCAGAGTCCAGAACCACCAGATCCAACCTAGACACCATCTCGGATGGGGTTCACCACCTCCATTGGTGCCTCTCCGATGATGCGTGAGTAGTTCTTTGTAGACCTTCGGGTCCGTAGTTAGTAGCTAGATCGCTTCATCTCTCTCTCTCTCTCTCTTGATTCTCAATACAATTGTCTCTTGGAGATCCATATGATGTAACTCTTTTGTGGTGTGTTTGTTGGGATCGATGAACTTTGAGTTTGTGATCAGATCTATCTTTTTATATCCATGAAAGTTATTTGAGTTTCTTTGATCTCTTTTATGCATGATTGATTATAGCCTCGTATATCTTCTCCGATATTTGTGTTTAGTTTGGCCAACTTGATCTATTTATCTTGCAATGGGAAGAGGTTCTTTGTAGTGGGTTCGATCATACGGTGCTTGATCCCAGTGACAGAAAGGGAAACGACAAATATGTATCGTTGCTACTAAGGATAACGACACATATGATCTCCATCGTCACTGGCTCGACATCTTGATCTTCATCGTTGCGTCAGGGTCGTCTTGCCAACTATTGCTTCTACAACTTTTGCTAACTCATAGCGATAAAGTAAAGCAATTACATGGCGTTTGCATATCATACAATAATTAAGAGACAACCCTAAGCTCCTCGTAGTTGTCGATATTACAAAACATGATCATCTCATACAATAACGTATATCACATCATGTCTTGACCATATCACATCACAACATGCCCTGCAAAAACAAGTTAGACGTCCTCTACTTTGTTGTTGCAAGTTTTACGTGGCTGCTATGGATTCTAGCAACAACTGTTCTTAACTACGCAAAACCACAATAGTGATTATCAAGTTTGTTGTTTTAACCTTCTTCAAGGACCGGTCGTAGTCAAATTTGATTCAACTAAAGTAGGAGAAACAGACACCCGCCAGCCAACTTTATGCAAAACAAGTTGCATGTTAGTCGGTGGAACCGGTATCATGTGCGTGGACATGTAAGGTTGGTCCAGACCCACAATACCGCTGAATCAAAATAAGACGTTGGTGGTAAGCGGTATGACTAGCTATCACCGCCCACAACTCCTTTGTGTTCTACTTGTGTATATCATCTACGTGTAGACCTGGCTCGGATGCCACTGTTGGCAAACGTTACAAGGAAAACAAAAAAAATTCTATGCACACGCAAGATCTATCCATGGAGATGCATAGCAACGAGAAGGGAGAGTGTGTCTACGTACCCTTGTAGACCGTAAGTGGAAGCGTTTATTAACGCTGTTGATGTAGTCGAACTTCTTCGCGATCCAACCGATCAAGTATCGAACGTACGACACCTCCGCGTTCAGCACACGTTCAGCTCGATGATGTCCTCGCCTTCTTGATCTATCAAGATGGGCGAAGTTGCACGTAGATGAGTTCCGACAGCACGTCGACATGGTGACGGTGATGGTAAATGCTATCTCCACAGGGCTTCACTTGAGCACTCCAAAAATATGACCGAGGGACGAAACTATGGAGAGGGACGCCGCACATGGCTAAGAGATTGTCGTGGCCCTGTGTGGCGCCCCTTCCCTCATATATATAGGTGGGGGAGAGGGGAGGCAGCCAGGAGGCGCCCCAAGGGAGGACGAATCCCCCTTGGGCTCCTGCCCTGGCCGCTGCCCCTCCCCCTTCCTTATTGACGCACGGGAGGAAAGCAGGGGGAGGTGGAGCCCCCCCTTTTCATTTCTCTCATGAGGAGGGAAAGGCGGGAGGAGCCAACCCTCCCCCTTTCCTTCCCCTAGGGCCGGCGGCCAGGGAGAGGGCGCGCCAGCCCCCTTGTGGGCTAGTGTGTGCCTCTGATACGTCTCCAACATATCTATAATTTTAGATTGTCCCATGCTGTAATATTATCATTCTTGGATGTTTTACAACTGTTTTATAGCAACTTTATATCCTTTTTGGGACTAACCTATTGACATAGTGCCTGATACGTCACCAACGTATCTATAATGTTTTATTGTTCCATGTTGTTATATTATCAATCTTGGATGTTTTATAATCATTTTATAGTCATTCTATATCATTTTTTGGTACTAACCAATTGACATAGTGCCAAGTGACAGTTCCTGTCTTTTCCATGTTTTTTACATCGCAGAAAATCAATATGAAACAGAGTCCAAATGCCATGAAACTTCACAGAGAATTTTTATGGGCCAGAAGGAACACAACAGGCCTGGCTGCGCCTGGGGGGTGCCCCGAGGGAGGCACAACCCACCAAGGCGCGCCAGGAGGCCCAGGCGCGCCCTGGTGGGTTGTGCCCACCTCGAGTGCCCCCCGGATTGCCTCTTTCCTCTATAAATACCGCAAAAATCCCAGAACCCTAGGGGAGTCGACGAAATATTCATCCAGCTGCCGCAGAGTCCAGAACCACCAGATCCAATCTAGACGCCATCTCGGATGGGGCCCACCACCTCCATTGGTGCCTCTCCCATGATGCGTGAGTAGTTCTTTGTAGACCTTCGGGTCTGTAGTTAGTAGCTAGATGGCTTCATCTCTCTCTCTCTTAATTCTCAATACAATGGTCTCTTGGAGATCCATATGATGTAACTCTTTTGCGGTGTGTTTGTTGGGATCGATGAACTTTGAGTATGTGATCAGATCTATCTTTTTATATCCATGAAAGTTATTTGAGTTTCTTTGATCTCTTTTATGCATGATTTCTTATAGCCTCGTATTTATTCTCCGATATTTGGGTTTTGTTTGGCCAACTTGATCTATTTATCTTGCAATGGGAAGAGGTGCTTTGTAGTGGGTTCGATCTTACGGTGCTTGATCCCAGTGACAGAAAGGGAAACGACACATATGTATCATTGCTACTAAGGATAAAATGATGGGGTCTATCTCTACATAGATAAATATTGTCTACATCATGTCATCGTTCTTATTGCATTACTCCATTTCTCCATGAACATAATACACTAGATGCATGCTGGATAGCGGTCGATGTGTGGAGTAATAGTAGTAGATGCAGGCAGGAGTCGGTCTACTAATAATTATTTGGAGTTCTATCAATTTCCCAACATTAATTTGTTCACCCACTACTTTGCTATTTTTCTCGAGAGAAGCCACTAGTGAAACCTACGGACCCGGGTCTTTTTTCTCACATATTTGCCTTTGCGATCTACTTTTATTTGCTTTTATTTTCAGATCTGTTAATCCAAAAACTCAAAAATACTTTGCTGCACTTTATTTTATTTGCAATCTATTTATTCAATCTATTACAACTTTCACCCGCCCGCGCACCGTTTCTGGCGCCGTTACCCGAAAGGGATTGACAACCCCTTTAACACATCGGGTTGCGACTGGTTGTTATTTGTGTGCAGGGGCTGTTTACATTGTGTTGCTTGGTTCTCCTACTGGTTCGATAACCTTGGTTTCATATATGAGGGAAATATCTACCACCGATGTGCTGCATCATCCCTTCCTCTTGGAAACACTGACGTAGCTTCAAGCGACATCAAAAGGAATTTCTAGCGTCGTTGCCAGGGAGGATCTTCAACATATACCAGGTTCCTAATCACAAATCTCATCCCCTCGCATTATTTTCCATTTGCCTCTCATTTTCCTCTCCCCCACTTGACAAAAATTCGTCGTTTTATTCGCCTCTCTTTTCGTTCGTTGTTTTCTTGTCAGATCTATCCTTTGTTTGCAATCATGAGTGATTTTGGTATGGCACCAACAGATGATGGCCTTACTCCTAAGATTAGACGTACGAGCAATCTGGATGCTAAAACTTTATCTTGGGGCAAGGGAACATTATGGGAAAAGAACGTATCCAAGAATTTTTCAATTGTTTTGGAAATCTAAGTCTTGATGATGCCCCTATACTTAAAACTACTAGATCTTATGCAGATGCTATTTCAACACTAGTTCTGAAACATGAAAGTAAATTTATTCGTACTCGTCCTACTTTGCAAAGATTATTTTTTGAGCTTCCTGTTATAAAGAGTCTAAAAAGTTGTCCACTCTTGTCCTTATGAATGAATTTGATTACATAATACGGGAAGCTAGGGAAATCTTTGATTTTTATGGTATGAATCTTGAAAAATCTGTGATAGATGAAATTCTCTACAATAGTGATTATGCTTTAAGACACTTGCTGGGGGATAATAAAATCTTTGATGAGAATCTCAAAAAGATAGTCCCCGTTCTAGATATAATCCAACAAGTTTTCAATAATGTTAATCAACATTACTCTTGGATTGTTGCAGGAAATCAAAAAGGGTATGAGGAACATCAACTTAGGAATGCTAAGGTTTCTATGGATAATATGTTTTATGTTGTGTTTACAAATCCTCATGATGAAAAACCTCTAAGAAATTTAAGGACAAAGATGACAAAACTTAGATCCTTGCTTTATGCCTAGCTGAGTGCGTAAAACTATAGCGCTTGTTGGGAGGCAACCCAATGAATAAATTTTATTTTTTTTTATTTTTGTTTCCTATTATTGTGTGTTAGAACAATTATGCTACTGTGATGATTGTGTTTTTTATGTTTTAATTAGTGTTTGTGCCAAGTAAATCTTTTAGGATCTTCTTGGGTGATAGTTGTTTGATCTTGCTGAAAAAACACAAACTTCTACGCTCAGGAAATTAATTTTCATTTTTTACCAAAGAGCGATAAAATATCCATTCCACTCGCAGTAGATCAATATACAAATTTCTCAGGTCGTCCTAATTTTTCAGAATTTTGGAGTTACAGAAGTACTCGAAATAGTCAGATTGCTACAGACTGTTCTGTTTTGACAGATTCTATTTTCTTTGTGTTGTGTGCTTATTTTGATGGCTCTATGGTTTTCTTTGATGAGTTTTTGCCATATAAAAGTTGCAATATATTAGATATAATACAAAAACAAAATATGAATTGGTTTTATACAACACTTATAGTGGTGGTTTATTATTCTTATACTAACGGATCTCACAAAGGTTTTGTTGAGTTTTGTGTGATTGAAGTTTTCAAGTTTTGGGTTATCTTACGATGGATGAAGGAACGATGGAAGAGCCTAAGCTTGGGTATGCCCCGGCATCCAAAGCTATTGTCCAAAAATGAGCAACAAACTAAGATTGGGGATGCCCCCGAGTGGCATCCCCGCTTTCTTCCAACGATTATCGGTATTTTACTCAAAACTATATTTTTATTCGTCACATGGTATGTGTTTTGCTTGGAGTGTCTTGTATGCTATAAGTCTTTGCTTGTTTTATTTTTTGTTTTAAGTCATCAATCCTTTCTGGACACACCTATTTTCTGGACACACCTATTTGAGAGAGCCAAAATTATGTCATGACTTGTTAGAATTGCTCTCTATGCTTCACTTAAATTTTTATGAGCAATGGACTTGCTCTAGTGCTTCACTTATATATCTTTTTGAGCATGGTGTGTTTTAGTATCTTTCAAGAAGTGCTCTCTTGCTTCACTTAGATTTATTTGAGAGTTAGTAAACTTTTCAAGAAATTATCTCTTGCTTCACTTAAATTAATTTGAGAGAAATAAAAATTTATTATGCTCGCGATCTTCACTTATATTTGTTGGAGCTTGCCAAAAGAAACATATGAAAATTAGTCCCAAAGTGATAGATATCCAAGAAGGATATAATAAAAACTTTCATGAAGATCATTGGACAAAATAAACTTGATTCTTAGTAATAGTTTTGAGATATGATGATGTGATATGTGAGTCATCTTGATGAGTAATTATGGTTCAGTAAGAATATTGGTGTTAAGGTTTGTTGTTCCCTATGCAAGTATGAAAGTCAATAGTCATGCAATGAAATTACATCCTACTTGTGGTGCATTATTCGGTGTTATTTATGCTTAATGCTTGCTTATGAGATTATTCGTTTCTTGGTTGGTCGCTTCCCAATCTTTTGCTAGCCTTCATTTTGCACTAAGTATGATCACTACTTGTGCATCCAAAAACCTTTAAACCAGTTTTGCCACATGAGTCCACTATATCTACCTATATGCGGTATTCTTTTGCCGTTCTAAGCAAATTTGCATGTGCCATCTCTAATTTTCAAAATAAACTTCTCTTTTGTGTGTTTGTTTCGCTCGCGGAGCGGTGAGGGGTGGCTAATATTTTCCATGCTAGATGTGTTATTCTCAAGATGAGTGTTTATTCACTTGTCATTCCACTAGAGTAAGGCAAAGGTATTAGGGATGCCCAGTCCCAAAATTTTAAAAAAAATTGAATTTATTTTATGTTGTCAAATAATAAATTCCTTGGAAAGTGTTGGTATGGAGGGCACCCGTGGATACGGTTAGCCATGGAAAGTGAAAGTATGGTGGAAAAAGAAATAAACTTTATTTTCTATTTGGTAACCGCCTATGATATATCTATGCATGGAAAGTATTGGGAACTCTAGGTCTTTTTCGTTGGTGGGATGGATACTGTAAGTGCATCTAGTGCCACCCCTAGTTGGTTTTGGAGTATTGACGACAAACCTAGTTGAGGGACTAATGTGTTTGTGAGAATTGCAGGATAACACAGGTAGAAGTCCCTTATTGATTCGGTTTTACTACCAGAGATGACCCCTAAAAATGTATGAAGACATTGAAGTCAAAGGTGGTATATGAAGATATTCACGTTGAAGTCTATGACAAAAGAAGACACGTTATGAAGCCTATGGAGCTTGAAGACTTAGATCTTTCGTAGTTCTTCTTCTTTTGTGTTGAGTCATAGGAACCACCGTACTGTTAAGTAGGTCCAGGAGAACCAGTCAGAATGACTGAAGTGATGCCTAAACCTAAAACCTATGTCTTCGAGTGAAGACAATGAGAGCGAATCTTGTCCAGAGCCGGAGAAGTCAGCTTTGCTTGTAGCCCAAGTAAAGTTGCCATGAGAGTTTGAAATCTGACCGTTGAGACACGTGTCAGTTCCTTAGTGACCCAGGGTCATTTCGGACAAATCAGGTCGGGTTGCCAAGTGGCTATAAATAGCCCACCCCCTACAACCATAAACGGTTGGCTGCTCAGATTTCAGTGCACGGCTTTTGTCGTTTGAGAGCAACCCACCTTGAAGCCTTTGAGAGAAAATTCCTAGTGAGGAGAAAAGCCCTAACCACCCAGAGCCAGAGAACATTGGGCATCACTTAAGTCTTCTTGTCTGTGTGATCTGAAGACTTATTACACTTGAGGACTGTGCATCCCCAGACGGTTAGGCGTCGCGTTCAGAGCATCAAAGAGACATTGTGGATTGCCAGTGAACAAAGTCTGTGAAGGTTTGGGAGTCCACCTTGAAGACTTACCAGAGTGATTGGGCGAGGACTAAGTGACCTTAGCTCAAGGAGAATACGGTGAGGACTTGGTGTTCTGAGCTGCGTGTTCAGGACTGGGTGTCCGGGACTATGTGTCCTAAGGTTTAAATACCTAGCCGCCCCAACCAGACGTACAGTTGTCACAGCAACTGGAACTGGTCCAACACATCATTGTCTTCAACGAGTCACTGGTTTCATCTTCACTTCCTTTTACTTACTGTTACTCATTGTGAAGCTATTGCATGCTTGCTCTATCTTTTGTCTTCACAACGTAACTGTATAATTTGTTTGGCTTCATAACTTCTTCCTACCTGATCCTAATTACACTACAGCTATTTGTCAATGTGCTTTCACTCTGTTGATACTTGACCATGGCTCGCCTAGTGTAGTCTAACTTCCGCTCCATAGTAATAGGCATATCTCTACTATTTGTCTTCATAACTTCCACATTTTGAAGACTTTCATAAAAATCGCCTATTCACCCCCCCCCCTCTAGTCGATATAACGCACTTTCAATTGGTATCAGAGCAAGGTGCTCCCTTGTTCTGTGTGATTCGGTTTAACCACCTGGAGTTTTAGCTATGTCGACTGCAGGGATATTAAAGTCTCCGCTGCGTGCCCCGTCTTCGATGGAACTGAATATCCCTACTGGAAGAATAAGATGCGTATGCATCTTGAAGCCATTGACGTCGACCTATGGTATGTCGTCGAGAACGGCGTTCCCAAGGCTAGAGAAGGTGTCACTGCTGCTGATGTCAAGAAATTCGTTCAACTGGACTCTACTGCCAAGAACATCATCTGTGGTCATCTGACCAAAGGACAGTATGGCCGTGTGAGTGCTTTGAAGACATCCAAACTGGTCTGGGACTGGCTCTCCAAAGTCAATGAAGGCATCTCAACACAGAGAGATCAAAGAATCAGTGTCCTTCGCAATCTCTTCAACCGCTTCAAGCGAAATGACAATGAGAATGTCCAACACACATTTGACAGATTCACTGACATCACAAATGAGCTTCAAGCCCTCGGCGCCACTGAGATTACCAAACACGAAGTCGTCAAAATGCTGCTGAGATCACTTGATAGTTCGTTTGACATCCTAGCCCTGATGATTCAAGAACGTCCTGATTTCAAGACACTCGATCCATCTGACATACTTGAGAGGCTCAACACACATGAGTTTCAGCTTTCTGAGAAAAGAGATATCTACGGTCCAAACTATGGGCGAACTCGTGCCTTGAAGGCAAAAGCTGTTTCCTCATCTGAAGAAGAATCTGACAGCAGTTCTGATGATCCTGAAGACATTGGAAGGGAACTTGCAATGCTAGTAAAGAAGTTCCAAAAGTTCACCAAGAAGAAAGGCTTCAGAAAGTCTTCACGATCAAGCTCAAGGAATGATGAAGCTTCTGCTCATGACTACAAGAAGAAAACATGCCACAAGTGCAAGAAAACTGGACACTTCATCTCTGAGTGTCCACAGTGGGACAATGAGAACAGAAGGAAGAAGAAGAGCAAGGAATATGACTCAGATGACAAGAAGAAGAAGAAATACACAAAGTCTTCTTCCAAGTCTTCCTCAAAGTCTTCATCACACAAGAAGAGCTTATCTGGCAAGGCACGTGCGTTTGTTGGCAAGGAAATGGATTCTGAGGAGGAGTCCGCTTCTGAGGAGGCAGAGGTGGAGTCTGAGGAGGAGTCTGATTCTGGCATTGCAAGTCTGGCTACAGCATACATCGCCAAGTCCATCTTCAATACTGAAGACAATGAATTCATCACCGACACCGATGCAAATGACAAGGACGACTCCACTCCTACCTACTGTTTCATGGCACGCGGTGCCAAGGTAAACACATGCACTACTCGCTATCAAACATCCAGTGACGATGACTCTGATTGTGATTCAAAACCCAGTTACAAAACACTTGCTAAAATTGCAACTGAACAACAGAAAGCCATGGAACATATTCAAAAACTGTTAGACAGAAGCGATGATCTGTTGGGTGCTGAAATGACTCGATCTGAATCCTTAATTGAAGACATAAAAAATCTTCACGTTAAGTATCAGGAACTTGAAGATCGTCTTGATACTCTCTCAACAACTCATGAAAAGCTTTCCTATGATTATCTTCAAAGGAAGCAAGAACTTGAGAAATTGAGAGCGGCTCATGAAGATCTTCAAAAGGAAAACGAGTCACTTCGCGCCGAACAGATCAGTTCCGCTCAGGAAGGATTTGAACCACCATGTCTTAAATGCATTGAGCGTGACAATGCTACTTCTGTTGCTGAATGTTCCACTGCTACTGCTATTGCAATATCTTCAACTGTTGATGTGGTAACTAACCCCTCTGCTGAGGATACCACTGCTATTGCTGATGAGAATGCTAGGTTGAAGACATTGCTTGAAACAGGGATGTACAAAAGTCTTAAAGGACATCAGACATTATGTGATGTCCTCAAGAAGCAGATTCTGAACCGAAACCCTAGGAAAGAGGGTGTTGGGTTCGTAAGGAAAATAAATGCAGATGGCTCTTACTGGAAACCTAAGCAGTACCCCAAAACCACATGGGTTGCTGCAAAGGGACCTTCAGCAGATCCATCCAATTTATCTGGCTTCACTTGTGCTAACCCCATTATCATTGATGAATCCTTTGATGCAAACTATAAACTGTTTAAGAATCAGAATGGTGAAGTGTTTGCCAGGTACATTGGTACTAACTGCAGGAATGGACCGCCTATGAAGAAGATCTGGGTTCCGAAAACGTGTCTGGAAAATCTTCCTGTGAATGTCTTCATGACACCTCACATGAAGAAGACAAACCTCAGACCAAAGGCATCATACGGTCCAAAGGCTTCATACAGACAAAGGACTCACCTGAGTCACACTAACGCAAATGTTTTGCAGGGGAACCATACTCAGGCATATGAATATGAGAGCGGTTCATCAAACCGTCATGTTCATATGACCAAGAACTATTCTGCCTATTCTTATGAGTACTATTGTTGTCACATCCCTAGCTTTACCCTGGCCATGGACTAGCTTGGTTGCTGCATCATGTTTAAATTTAAATGAAATTTGAACTGAGGAATTCAGAAGCCTCAAAACCCTAATTAAAAGAAGGGCAAGCACCCTTTAAATTGCATTCTGTGAATCCAAAATGCCCTAAAAATAGTTTTGTGAATTTTGGCAAGAGTTATATATCAAACCAAAATTCTGGAATATTTTTAAGGAATTATTTGGTCTCTGAATTTAAATCAATAATCTATTTGAATTTGGGGATATATTCATAATATACAATGAATATATT
This sequence comes from Triticum aestivum, assembly GCF_018294505.1. Taxonomy (NCBI): domain Eukaryota; kingdom Viridiplantae; phylum Streptophyta; class Magnoliopsida; order Poales; family Poaceae; genus Triticum; species Triticum aestivum. Next base: position 581,402,237 of record NC_057806.1, on the reverse strand, counting down.
TTCAAATGCTTTGAAATGTTTTATGTACTTTTGGAATAGTCCAGAGAGGTAACATAAAATATTTCAGAATGTTTTGGCACTGTATGAAATTATTTTGAATTTGAAAACAGTGGCAAAATAAAATAAAAAGAAAACAGAACTGAAATAGAAATAAAAGACAGAGAAGGACTTACCTGGTGCCCACCCGTGCAGCCCACCAGCCGGCCCAGTTCCCCCCAGCCGGCCCAGCCCATCTCCACTCCCTTCTCCTGTCGTCTTCGTCCTCGGACAGAAGGACGAGCGTGTGGCCGCGGCGCGCACGCACGCGCCCGAGCCACCTCCTGCTTGCCGCCCCGCCCCGGATCGGCTAAGGATGCCACGACACCCCCCTGGAACCCCCTCGTCCGCTCCCTTGCCTCCCTGCTCTCTCCCTCTCACTCCCCTGCTCTTTTTCCCCTCATGGCCGAAGCCGCCATGGCCACTCCGATGAGCTACACCACGGCCACATCCACCCCCCCCCTCGCTCCCTCTCCGCATGCCTGAGCTCCGCCCTGACCCCGTGGAGCTACCCACCGACGCACGCGATCAGAGGAGGCCGAAAACGACCGGAGCGTCGTCGTCTTTATCTCTGGTGCCCGGAGATCGCCGCCGTCAATTCGCCGGTGCAGAAGCCTCCCCGAGCCCGCCGAGCTTCTCTTCCGACCCCATGTGAGCTCCTGCATCTTCCCTTATGCTCGCCCCCCCCCTCTGTTTCTCTCCGCTAGCTCGATTCCGCCGGAGCCGAGAGCTCATCGCCGCCGGCCATGATGCCTCCGTCGTTTTAGCCACCACAGCCCGTGCCTGAGTGTGTCAACGCGTTCGGTGCCCTCCCAGGAGCACGCAGATCCCACCAGCTCCTCCTCCCGAGCACCCTAACGCCGAGCCCAAACTAACCCGAGCTCCGGCCGCCGCTGCCGAGCTCGCCGCCGTCAGCCCCGGCCGCCCCGCGACCTTCCGCTGCCTCCGCTGGATGCGCAGGAGCACGGGCTCCCTCCTGGTGCCCTCAGGGTGCCCAACCGCAGCCTGTAGCGCCGTCCCGAGCAACTCCGGCGAGGTCTCGCCGTCGCCGTGGTCGCCGGCGTCACTAGCTGACGTGGAGCATTAGGTTAGGTGCTAATCACTCAGTTAATTAAACCCTTGTGCATGACATGTGGGACCGCTGCTGTTAAAAACACGGGTTAAGTTAAATAACCCCCTGTTAGCTCTCTATCTCACTGACATGTGGGCCTCGATGTCAGTTTGACTTGCTGACGTGGCTTTTGACTGGCCCCACACGTCAGTGACTCATGCCAGCGGTGTGTCACTGACCAGTGGGCCCCACTGGTCAGGTTTGACCCGGACCAGCCCCTGTTGACTATGCTGAGGTCAGCATGACCTAGTGCTGACGCAATAATTCCTTTCTGGAATTTAAATAAATCTAAAATGATTTATTAATTTCAGAAAATAGCTAAAACTTCAATAAATCATAGAAAATTAACCGTAACTCCAAATGAAATAAATTATATATGAAAAATTATCAGAAAAATTCAAGGAATCCATCTGTACCATTTTCATGCATGTTAGAACAACTTATAGCTGCTGTTTAGTACAAATCAAATAAAGGGCATTTAAATATCCACATATGGAGTTTGAATTTGAATCTTGGATTCAAACCAACTTCATTTAATCTGGTGCTAGTTGCATTAGCCCAAAACACATTCATTTTGCCATGTCATGATCATGCATCATACTGTGCATTGCATTGATTGTGTTCCTTTCTGTGTTGCCGGTATTTGTCCCCTCTCGATAGATGTGATACCGATGACGTGATCGTTGACACTGATGAAGACTCAATGTTATCTTCAGAAGTGCCAGGCAAGCAAAACCCCCTTGTTCATTCCGATACAATCCTACTCTCTCGCTCCTGCTCTCTTTTACTGCATTAGGACAACACCGATTCATCTGTTACTTGCTGCGGTAGCTGAACCCCTTTATCCTTTGCATGACCTGTCATTGCCACAGTAAATAGATGAAACCCACTAGCATGAGTAGGAGTTGTTTGAGCCCTGTTGTGCCTACTCATTCATGCTTGTTTGTCATGCCTGCTACTGCTTAGAGTTGAGTCAGGTCTGATTCATCGGGGATGAATCAGAGGTGTGTGAACATGTCCTACTGTGTGTGAGCTAAGTGTGTGAACACGTTTTGGTAAAGGTAGCGGTGAGAGGCCATGTAGGAGTACATGGTGGGTTGTCTCATTGCAGCCGTCCTCAGGAACTGAGTTCTGTGTTTGTGATCCATGATTCAGCTACTACCACGCATTGGGCCCGAAACCAATGGACCCTCTCGGCTTCTTAATCACCCTTGTCCTCTGTCCAGGAGTTGCAAGTAGTTTCTGGTGTTTGTAGTATGCTGGAGGCCGTGCGCAGCGCTGACCGTAGGGGTGGGCTGTGATGCGGTAGGCACGTGGCCGGGTAAACCGGGCGCCCGTTTGGTGTCACGGAACCCTGTTCACATCGTTTGGGGCTGTGAGCGAAACTCCGGCCGGATCTCCTCATGGATGGAACCCGAATAGGCGATAAACCTGGACTAGAGACTTGAGTGTTTAGGCAGGCCGTGGCCGACACCCACGTTGGGCTTCCGCTTGAAGGTTGCCGAGTACATGTCGTGTAAACGGCGGTAAGTGGTGAGAGCGTGTGTGAAGAAGTACACCCCTGCAGGGTTAACTATATCTATTCGAATAGCCGTGTCCGCGGAAAAGGACTTCTGGGTTGCTTATATCAGTTCATAGACAAGTGAAAGTGGATACTCTAAAATACGCAAGATAAGCGTGAGTGCTATGGATGGCATTCTCGTAGGGAGACGGGAGTGGATCCATAGTGGTGTATTGATATGGTGAATATGTGGACTCGTGTGCGCCACCTCAAAGAGTCACTTGCAGTCGTAGTTTAGGATAGCCACCGAGTCAAAGCTGGCTTGCTGCAGTTAAACCCCACCATCCCTTTGTTGATAATGATGCATATGTAGATAGTTCTGATGTAAGTCTTGCTGGGTACATTTGTACTCACGTTTGCCTATTTTATGTTTTTGCAGAGAGACTTCAGTCTCACTAGTATTTCCGCGTGGACTTCGACGTTTAGCTTGATACCTCAGCTACGATCTTGTGCCCTCGGCAGGATCTGATAGATAGTCAGGCTTCTCAGCCTTTTTCATTTATAGATGTCTGTACTCAGACATGATAGCTTCCGCTTGTGCTTGACTTGTATGCTCTGATTGTTGGGTCGTGAGACCCATGTTTGTAATATCTCGCTCCTCGGAGCCTAATGAATAATTACTTGAGTCGTAGAGACATGTTGTGATGCCATGTTGTATTTGCACATATCGAGCATATTGTGTGTATGTTTTTTAAATGCTTGGTATGTGTAGGATCTGACCATCTAGTTGTTTATCTTTAGTAGCCTCTCTTACCGGGAAATGTCTCCTAGTGTTTCCACTGAGCCATGGTAGCTTGCTACTGCTCCGGAACACTTAGGCTGGCCGGCATGTGTCCTTCTTCGTTCCTGTGTCTGTCCCTTCGGGGAAATGTCACGCTTGAGTACCGGAGTCCTGTTAGCCCGCTACAGCCCGGTTTACCGGAGTCCTGCTAGCCCAGTGCTACAGCCCGGATCCACTTGCTGATGACCGACACGTTCGAAGCTGGGTCATGGATGCCTGTCCCTGTAAGTCTGTGCCACTTTGGGTTTACGACTAGTCATGTCAGCCCGGGCTCCTTATCATATGGATGCTAGCGACACTATCATATACGTGAGCCAAAAGGCGCAAACGGTCCCGGGCAAAGGTAAGGCGACACCCGTGGGGATACCGTGCGTGAGGCCGCAAAGTGATATGAGGTGTTACCGGCTAGATCGATGTGACATCGAGTCGGGGTCCTGACAGCGTTGGTATCAGAGCTTGACTGCCTGTAGGATTACCAAGCCAAACTGGTCGAAGTTGAGTCTAGAAATTCTTTAGTTATATAAGGGAATTGATTGTGGGATGGAACGTAAGGCTCTTTTTATTCCTTATACCTTATGCCCTTCTGATCTGAGTCATCTTATCTTTCCTGCGGGGATTAAGAACTAGGCTATCTCTTCTTTCTATTAGGATCACGTGTTACTAATCAGTAGACTTATAAGATTGTTGGATTTAAGTCTCAGTTCAGTTCCTACTACTTCCGTATGTTAATTGTTGATCTCGGAACCTTGATATTGTGCTTCTGAGTGGTTATGCCACCATTTTTGTGATTGTCTCAAATCTTTTTGAGCAATTATAGCCGTTATGCTGTCCGAGTCATCCCAGGTTCTAAATAGTCCGATGCATTTGCAAATCCCTTCCTTCTGTTTCCGATGTTCCCATGGGCCAGATTAACCACACTAATCGGTGTGTTGAGGTAATTATTGCCTCGACATATATGTTGGAATTATTATTATGACCCTAAGTGCTTAGGGGATCATCTAGTGGTCTAGCCATGATTTGTGTCCTAGTGTGAAGATTCTGGCCTTTATTCTCGGAAGCATCCCGTGATGCTACTTAGTAGTAGGTATTCTATCCCTGGGTTCTTGAACCCGAGATTCACTCTACTTACTTCATGTTGATAGTAATTGCTAGCGCCTTTAGGATATTAGTAACCTTTGCGATAGTCCTTGAAGTCCGTGGTATCTTCTTCTTCCAGATACCATGAACTACTTATGGTAGAAGTTCCTCGTTGAACTGAAATATCACAACAGTATTATTTTTGATGAGTTCTCCATTATATATTGTGGCTCTGCCAGTTCTACCTTTCCGCATGGGTTATCTGGAAGAAATATGTTGAACTTGGTTCGACATACTAATCTATGCATCCACAACTCAGAAAATTATATGTTCCTTTGAGTTGTTCTCTTTAGTTGCATTCTGACCTTCGTCTATCAATTGATAGTCAAGAGTATGCGTGTGTTCGTTTATCGATGCCTATTACTCTTGTGGTCCGTCAAGCCATTCTGTCCTGAATGACTTGGAGAAACAAACTCCAGTACCTCGTCCATATCTAGGATTGGGTCAAAGTAGTTGTATTCCGCAGATCAAATGCCAATCCAGCTTTTGGTTCTGTTCTACCTTGGAGTATTACCTTATTCTATATCGAGATTGTTATAGGAATTGCACACCATCCTATGAACTCTTGGTACAGTGATACTTCTCACCATCATTAGTCATTCCTCGGCCCTCGTGTTGATGCAACCGGAATACCGACAAATGAATTGTGATGTGTGAAATCAATACTCCTAGCAACCTCGTTGCTTGGTAGTTAAAGGATAATAATTTTATTCTTAGTATGTTGGTTATTGAATCACCATTCTAAGATTGATCGTGCTACCTAGTCCTTATTTCCTGGTGCACTTTTTGATTGATGAGTTAGGATTTGTCAAGTCCTCGCTCATTTGATCATATCATCTTGCCCTGAAAAGCAAGATTGTTCTCGAGCTTAGTAACATATCGGTGGTTCGTGATTTTCCGAAGATCTTCTCGGAAGTACTACCAGGTCGTCACCTGACCGTTATGTTGAGCCCGTGATCAAGTTGGTTTCTTAAGAACCACCTTCTTTCCAAGAATCGGTGTTAGATATCCCTGAGCTAGTTGGTTAAGCTGGACAACAACTTGGAGAGTTGGAAGATAAAAGCTTGTCTGACTTAGTTCGTTCCAAAGGGATATTCTTGTGTAGTGTGTGTTGAAGAAAGATGATATCTTCATCGATTGGTCCTTGTGATCAGTTGCTGGACCTATTGTCTTATCAATCCTTTGATTTGAGTGTGGGCTATCGTCAAATCAAATCAGTACCAACGATGCTCGTAATGTTGTCTTATTCGTGGTTGATCCCTCGAGCAGACACCATTATATCTTTTGGGTCTGACCAATGCTATCACTTGTTCACCTAACTATGGAATTCCTTTTAAAAGGAAACCTAGATGAATTGTTGTTGAGCCCATTGACAACATCTTTATCTCCTCCATAATTTTGTTGAACATTAAGCTAGTGTTGGAAACTTTTGAAAGCATTTGTTCATGCTAGCTCATGAAGCATATGTTTGGATGAAGGTAGTGACTTCCTTTAATTCATGTGCATATGATGCAAGTTGCCGCCGTGGACTCGAGAAAGTCAATGTTGCTTCCTCTGGAATCATCGCAAGTCAGTCATGCACACGTGCGAAGAATTCTGTGGTTTGAAGACTTGCAACCTTCAATCTATATGTATCCCTAGCACACCAAGCCACTGATTGATTTGTTCAAGGAGAAGAAGTTCCTTCTTAAGAGTATACCTTATGCAAGGATTTTGATATCCTCGATGATGATTCCCCTCCTGAACTCGGTAGTGTTTTATTATAAGACTACCACGTGGCCATGCTTGTCTGGGACAACGTGTTCACATGTTTGTAGCAGAACCAGCTCATGTTTTGGAGCTTACTATCGTAGTTCATTTCCCGAGAATCTCGCAACGTCATCTCGTCGATTTGTGTTGCAAACTTTCGTTTTCCTTCCTAGACTCGATGAGTCTGGAATATCCTGACACCAACCAGATCTGAATCTCAGGCAGATATGATGGTTGGAACATTTCCCAAGAACTATAATATTGGTCCCCCGATAACCGGTAAAGTGGATGTCATGGCCAACACAACCAGCCGGAAGACCTATCATTGTAGTATCTTGTTGAGAAAGTTGGCCACCTCCCCATAAGGATTTCGTAGGATTTACCTCCGAAACTGTTCCATATGGATTCTATTGCTCCCGAAGTCCGACCTTTACTTGATGTTCTAGATACCAGACCGTCTCTATAAATGGGTTACACTAGCACATCAAGGAGAACATTAGAAGCGGAGTGCTAAATGTCTCTCGGTCGATCATCCAGATTTTGTTCCTTGGCTTCGCTAAGGTGAAATCTGAGAAGGTGTTATCTTCCTTTGCATCTGCATCTTCCATCACCATTCATCATGGTAGTGAGTTGTGTTACCGGACCCTTGACACGGATGTTGGTAAAACCTTGATGATTGTGGAAATGCTCAAGTTCTTGAGAGCACGCACAAGCGCTACGTGCTATCATCGGCACTAACCGGGTTTGCTCTCAGTTCCCTCGGTAATGCTATAACCTACTCCAACAGTGAATTCACTCTTTATTGTTGGGTTCTTCCCCAGTTACCAGAATCATTCCCAGCATTTGCATTTTGTTCCCAGCTTGCACCGCCAATGTGCCATTCTACCATGGGTCTCTTCCACCTCCGGTGATAAGCAAATTCATCCATTACGTTGTCTTCAACAAGGTAATCCACATCATCCAAGTCCGAGTATGCCATTCTACCGACCCCCTCCAAACGATCGTTGTGAATTGCCTTATGCTGGTATGAAGAGTTTCAATGATCTCTGAATCAAAAGTAATTCTTTTTGCCACTTAAGGTAATACTCTACGATCACCTTCCTCCAGGATGTTTCGTCGTGGTATCATGGCAACTCAACTCTTCGCTACGTTGGCAATCGTTTACCACCTTCTTAAGCGTGGAATCGTTGTCTACCTAGTGAACCTTCGTCATCTGTTCCACTCCATTTCTTCAAATCTGTGCTTCGTCTCCCAGCTCAAGAGATGTTGCTATGTCTCATTCCGTGAGTTGTTCGATCTTCGAGAAGATCGACCCTTCTAGAGTCTCTTTCCCTCCAGGTCATGTTGGCAGGATTTCTCAGAGCAAGACGACAAGACAAAGATGGTGATCGAATCAACGTTTCTATGAAGTGCAACCTGGATCGTGAAGATTGTACTAGTTGCGTTACCTTTCACCTTACCCTACGCTTGAATCTCGAGACGAGATTCTTGTTTAGTGGGGGTGAGTTGTCACATCCCTAGCTTTACCCTGGCCTTGGACTAGCTTGGTTGCTGCATCATGTTTAAATTCAAATGAAATTTGAACTGAGGAATTCAGAAGCCTCAAAACCCTAATTAAAAGAAGGGCAAGCACCCTTTAAATTGCATTCTGTGAATCCAAAATGCCCTAAAAATAGTTTTGTGAATTTTGGCAAGAGTTATATATCAAACCAAAATTCTGGAATATTTTTAAGGAATTATTTGGTCTCTGAATTTAAATCAATAATCTATTTGAATTTGGGGCTATATTCATAATATATAATGAATATATTTTCAAATGCTTTGAAATGTTTTATGTACTTTTGGAATAGTCCAGAGAGGTAACATAAAATATTTCAGAATGTTTTGGCACTGTATGAAATTATTTTGGAATTGAAAACAGTGGCAAAATATAAATAAAAGAAAACAGAACTGAAATAGAAATAAAAGACAGAGAAGGACTTACCTGGTGCCCACCCGTGCAGCCCACCAGCCGGCCAGTTCCCCCCCAGCCGGCCCAGCCCATCTCCACTCCCTTCTCCTGTCGTCTTCGTCCTCGGACAGAAGGACGAGCGTGTGGCCGCGGCGCGCACGCACGCGCCCGAGCCACCTCCTGCTTGCCGCCCCGCCCCGGATCGGCTGAGGATGCCACGACACCCCCCTGGAACCCCCTCGTCCGCTCCCTTGCCTCCCTGCTCTCTCCCTCTCACTCCCCTGCTCTTTTTCCCCTCATGGCCGAAGCCGCCATGGCCACTCCGATGAGCTACACCACGGCCACATCCACCCCCCCCCCTCGCTCCCTCTCCGCATGCCTGAGCTCCGCCCTGACCCCGTGGAGCTACCCACCGACGCACGCGATCAGAGGAGGCCGAAAACGACCGGAGCGTCGTCGTCCTTATCTCTGGTGCCCGGAGATCGCCGCCGTCAATTCGCCGGCGCAGAAGCCTCCCCGAGCCCGCCGAGCTTCTCTTCCGACCCCATGTGAGCTCCTGCATCTTCCCTTATGCTCGCCCCCCCCCCCCCTCTGTTTCTCTCCGCTAGCTCGATTCCGCCGGAGCCGAGAGCTCATCGCCGCCGGCCATGATGCCTCCGTCGTTTTAGCCACCACAGCCCGTGCCTGAGTGTGTCAACGCGTTCGGTGCCCTCCCAGGAGCACGCAGATCCCACCAGCTCCTCCTCCCGAGCACCCTAACGCCGAGCCCAAACTAACCGAGCTCCGGCCGCCGCTGCCGAGCTCGCCGCCGTCAGCCCCGGCCGCCCCGCGACCTTCCGCTGCCTCCGCTGGATGCGCAGGAGCACGGGCTCCCTCCTGGTGCCCTCAGGGTGCCCAACCGCAGCCTGTAGCGCCGTCCCGAGCAACTCCGGCGAGGTCTCGCCGTCGCCGTGGTCGCCGGCGTCACTAGCTGACGTGGAGCATTAGGTTAGGTGCTAATCACTCAGCTAATTAAACCCTTGTGCATGACATGTGGGACCGCTGCTGTTAAAAACACGGGTTAAGTTAAATAACCCCCTGTTAGCTCTCTATCTCACTGACATGTGGGCCTCGATGTCAGTTTGACTTGCTGACGTGGCTTTTGACTGGCCCCACACGTCAGTGACTCATGCCAGCGGTGTGTCACTGACCAGTGGGCCCCACTGGTCAGGTTTGACCCGGACCAGCCCCTGTTGACTATGCTGAGGTCAGCATGACCTAGTGCTGACGCAATAATTCCTTTCTGGAATTTAAGTAAATCTAAAATGATTTATTAATTTCAGAAAATGCCTAAAACTTCTAAAAATCATAGAAAATTAACCGTAACTCCAAATTAAATAATTTATATATGAAAAATTATCAGAAAAATTCAAGGAATCCATCTGTACCATTTTCATGCATGTTAGAGCAACTTATAGGTGCTGTTTAGCACAAATCAATTAAAGGGCATTTATTTAATCACATATGGAGTTTGAATTTGAATTTTATATTCAAACCAACTTCATTTAATCTGTGCTAGTTGCATTAGCCCAAAACACATTCATATTGCCATGTCATAGCATGCATCATACTGTGCATTGCATTGATTGTGTTCCTTTCTGTGTTGCCGGTATTGTCCCCTCTCGATAGACGTGATACCGATGATGTGATCGTTGACACTGATGAAGACTCAATGTTATCTTCAGAAGTGCCAGGCAAGCAAAACCCCCTTGTTCATTCCGATACAATCCTACTCTCTCGCTCCTGCTCTCTTTTACTGCATTAGGACAACACCGATTCATCTGTTACTTGCTGCGGTAGCTGAACCCCTTTATCCTTTGCATGACCTGTCATTGCCACAGTAAATAGATGAAACCCACTAGCATGAGTAGGAGTTGTTTGAGCCCTGTTGTGCCTACTCATTCATGCTTGTTTGTCATGCCTGCTACTGCTTAGAGTTGAGTCAGGTCTGATTCATCGGGGATGAATCAGAGGTGTGTGAACATGTCCTACTGTGTGTGAGCTAAGTGTGTGAACACGTTTGGTAAAGGTAGCGGTGAGAGGCCATGTAGGAGTACATGGTGGGTTGTCTCATTGCAGCCGTCCTCAGGAACTGAGTTCTGTGTTTGTGATCCATGATTCAGCTACTACCACGCATTGGGCCCGAAACCAATGGACCCTCTCGGCTTCTTAATCACCCTTGTCCTCTGTCCAGGAGTTGCAAGTAGTTTCTGGTGTTTGTAGTATGCTGGAGGCCGTGCGCAGCGCTGACCGTAGGGGTGGGCTGTGATGCGGTAGGCACGTGGCCGGGTAAACCGGGCGCCCGTTTGGTGTCACGGAACCCTGTTCACATCGTTTGGGGCTGTGAGCGAAACTCCGGCCGGATCTCCTCATGGATGGAACCCGAATAGGCGATAAACCTGGACTAGAGACTTGAGTGTTTAGGCAGGCCGTGGCCGACACCCACGTTGGGCTTCCGCTTGAAGGTTGCCGAGTACATGTCGTGTAAACGGCGGTAAGTGGTGAGAGCGTGTGTGAAGAAGTACACCCCTGCAGGGTTAACATAATCTATTCGAATAGCCGTGTCCGCGGAAAAGGACTTCTGGGTTGCTTATATCAGTTCATAGACAAGTGAAAGTGGATACTCTAAAATACGCAAGATAAGCGTGAGTGCTATGGATGGCATTCTCGTAGGGAGACGGGAGTGGATCCATAGTGGTGTATTGATATGGTGAATATGTGGACTCGTGTGCGCCACCTCAAAGAGTCACTTGCAGTCGTAGTTTAGGATAGCCACCGAGTCAAAGCTGGCTTGCTGCAGTTAAACCCCACCATCCCTTTGTTGATAATGATGCATATGTAGATAGTTCTGATGTAAGTCTTGCTGGGTACATTTGTACTCACGTTTGCCTATTTTATGTTTTTGCAGAGAGACTTCAGTCTCACTAGTAGTTTCCGCGTGGACTTCGACGTTTAGCTTGTTACCTCAGCTACGATCTTGTGCCCTCGGCAGGATCTGGTAGATAGTCAGGCTTCTCAGCCTTTTTCATTTATAGATGTCTGTACTCAGACATGATAGCTTCCGCTTGTGCTTTGACTTGTATGCTCTGATTGTTGGGTCATGAGACCCATGTTTGTAATATCTCGCTCCTCGGAGCCTAATGAATAAATTACTTGAGTCGTAGAGTCATGTTGTGATGCCATGTTGTATTTGCACATATCGAGCATATTGTGTGTATGTTATTGAAATGCTTGGTATGTGTGGGATCTGACCATCTAGTTGTTTATCTTTAGTAGCCTCTCTTACCGGGAAATGTCTCCTAGTGTTTCCACCGAGCCATGGTAGCTTGCTACTGCTCCGGAACACTTAGGCTGGCCGGCATGTGTCCTTCTTCGTTCCTGTGTCTGTCCCTTCGGGGAAATGTCACGCGATGAATACCGGAGTCCTGTTAGCCCGCTACAGCCCGGTTCACCGGAGTCCTGCTAGCCCAGTGCTACAGCCTGGATTCACTCGCTGATGACCGACACGTTCGATGCTGGGTCATGGATGCCTGTCCCTGTAAGTCTGTGCCGCTTTGGGTTTACGACTAGCCATGTCAGCCCGGGCTCCTTATCATATGGATGCTAGCGACACTATCATATACGTGAGCCAAAAGGCGCAAACGGTCCCGGGCAAAGGTAAGGCGACACCCGTGGGATACCGTGCGTGAGGCCGCAAAGTGATATGAGGTGTTACATGCTAGATCGATGTGGCATTGAGTCGGGGTCCTGACAATTGTCCACCTGCAAGACTGTTTGCTAAGGCTTCAAAGCCAAAATTCTCAGATGCTGCACTTAGACTTATTGCTTCTAAGCCACCCTTGAATATGTGGGTGGTTAAGAAGGCTTAACTCTCTTTTGCAGGGAATGGTCTCCAGCAGAAAACCAAAATCGTCTGACGCTATTGCTGGGGACCTTAAAAATCTTGTAGGGCACAAGATAAAATGCCCGAATGGCATCATTATGTACTTCATTCCTGAATCGCATGCTACTCTCCCTATTAGTCCTAATCTGGATCTAAGTTTTCATAACCCACTGGTTCGTCAAATGTTTTTGCTTCACAATTCTCTTCGTGAAGCCTATCCCCCTAACTGCACTGTAGGGTACGACACCAGCGTCTTCAAAGTCTTCAGAATGGATTATTGACAGTGGGTGTACAAATCACATGACTGGCAAAAGAAGCCTTCTTATGGACTCAACCTTATGTCCATCCGACAAGAGCCACATCACATTTGCTGACACTGGTAAAAGTAAGGTATTGGGTCTAGGTAGAGTTGCAATCTCAAAGGATCAACACATGGATAAAGTCATGCTTGTTGAATCCCTTGGCTTCAACTTAATGTCTGCCTCAATGCTTTGTGATTTGAACATGATCGTAATGTTTGGAAAATATCATTGCCTTGTACTAATGGAATCTGACAAGTCTCTAGTGTTTGAAGGGTATCGAAAAGATGATCTGTACGTGGTAGATTTCTCAGCAGGGCCACAACTTGCAGTATGTCTTCTTGCAAAAGCTTCAGAATGCTGGCTTTGGCATCGGAGGCTTGGGCATGCTGGCATGAGGAACCTCCACACCCTTGCAAAGAAGAAGCATGTCATAGGCATCGAGGGCGTCAAGTTCAAGAAAGATCACTTGTGCGGTGCCTGTGAAGCAGGGAAGATGACGAGGGCAAAACATCCTTCGAAGACAATCATGACTACTACTCAACCCTTCGAACTGCTCCACATGGATCTTTTCGGTCCCACTCACTACTCAACTTTCACTACTACTGCTTGCCTCTATGGCTTTGTCATTGTTGATGATTACTATAGATATACTTGGGTCCACATAATCCTTTACAAGACTGAAGTGCAGGATGTCTTCAGACGCTTCGCAATCGAGCTATGAACAATTTTGGTGCCAAGATAAAGCACATCAGAAGTGACAATGGCACTAAATTCAAGAACACTGGCCTTGATACATATCTTGATACCTTGGGCATCACATATGAATTCTCAGCTCCGTACATGCCATAGCAGAATGGCATCGTCGAACGCAAGAATAGAACACTCATTGAGATGGCCAGAACGATGCTAGATGAATACAAGACTCCAAGAAAATTCTAGATTGAAGCCATTGACACTGCAAGCCATACAATCAATCGTGTTTATCTTCACAAGCTTCTGAACAAGACATCTTATGAACTCCTTACTGGCAAAAAGCCAAATGTCAGTTACTTCAGAGTATTTGGCGCAAGGTGCTAGATCAAGGACCCACATCACACCTCAAAATTTGCACCAAAAGCACATGAGGGTTTTATGCTTGGATATGGAAAGGATTCGCACTCCTACAGAGTCTTCAATCTCTTTCATTACAAAGTGGTTGAAACAGTGGATGTGCGGTTCGATGAGACCAACGGATCACAAAGAGAGTAGCTGCCAAGTGTGCTAGATGAAGTTCCATCCAGTGAATCAATCAAGCTAATGGGAACTGGAGACATTATACCTTCTGAAACTCATCCTGAAGAAGAACTTATCATTTCAGCACCTGATCAACATGAAGACATTGCTCATCCTGAAGACATTCCTTCCAACAACGATAGTGAACAGCAAGAGCAAAGTCTTCGCCCTGTACATCCTCGCGTTGCCAATGAAGTGCAGATTGAAAGAATAATTGATAGCATCAATGCACCTGGTCCACTCACTCGTTCAAGGGCAACTCAGCTAGCAAATTTCTGCGGGCACTTCGCATTCGTCTCAATATCAGAACCCAAGAAAGTTGAAGAAGCCTTTATGGAACCTGAATGGATTCAAGCTATGCAAGAAGAGCTTCAACAGTTTGAGCTGAATAATGTATGGGAACTGGTCAAGCGTCCTGATCCACGGAAGCACAACATAATAGGCACCAAATGGATATACTGCAACAAGTAAGATGAACATGGTCAAGTTGTCAGAAACAAAGCTCGTCTCGTTGCTCAAGGATATACTCAAGTGGAAGGCATTGACTTCGATGAAACATTTGCTCCTGTGGCTAGGCTTGAAGCCATACGCATACTGCTAGCCTATGCAAATCATCATAACATTCTTCTATATCAAATGGATGTGAAGAGTGCCTTTCTCAATGGCAAGATTGAAGAAGAAGTGTATGTTGCGCAACCGCCCGGCTTTGAAAATCCAAAACATCCTGACATGGTATACAAGCTCAACAAGGCGTTGTATGGCCTCAAACAAGCCCCTAGGGCCTGGTATGACACACTAAAATACTTCCTGAAGAGCAAAGGCTTCATACCTGGTTCCCTAGATCCCACTCTTTTCACAAAGACATATGATGGTGAACTGTTTGTGTGCCAAATATATGTGGATGACATTATCTTCGGCTGCACCAATCAGAAGTACAGTGAAGAGTTTGGATATATGATGCAAGAGCAATATCAGATGTCCATGATGGGGGAGCTGAAGTTCTTCCTTGGTCTTCAAATACGACAACAACGCAATGGCATCTTCATATCTCAAGAGAAGTATCTCAAAGATTGCCTGAAGAAGTTCGGTATGCAAGACTGCAAAGGCTTCACAACACCAATGCCAGCCAAACATCATCTGGGTCCTGACGACAATGGTAAAGAGTTCGATCAAAAGGTATACTGCTCCATGATTGGTTCTTTATTTTATCTATGTGCATCTAGGCCAGATATTATGCTTAGTGTTTGCATGTGTGCTCGATTTCAAGCGGCACCAAAGGAGTCACATCACTTAGCTGTGAAGCGAATTCTTCAATATTTGGCTCACACCCCAACTCTAGGATTATGGTATCCAAAGGGCTCATAGTTTGATTTGGTTGGATTCTCGGATGCTGATTATGCTGGTGACAAAGTTGATCGCAAGTCTACATCAGGCACATGTCACTTTCTGGGACGATCACGTGTATGTTGGTCTTCAAAGAAGCAGAACTGTGTATCTCTCTCCACTGCTGAATCTGAATACATTGCTGCTGGATCTTGCTGCGCTCAGCTTCTATGGATGAAGCAAACACTCAAGGACTATGGCATTCATCTGAAGCAAGTGCCACTTTACTGCCACAATGAAAGCGCCATCAAGATTGCCAACAACCCAGTTCAGCACTCGAAGACAAAGCACATTGAAATTTGTCATCACTTTCTCAGAGATCATGTAGTGAAGGAAGACATTGATATCATACACGTCAACACTGAAGAGCAATTGGCAGATATCTTCACCAAGCCCTTGGATGAGAAGAGGTTTTGCAAGTTACGGTGTGAGCTAAATATCCTAGAATCCTCAAATGTCCTGTGATCAGGCACACATCCTAACCCTTATGCATATTGATGACTTAGATGTGCAACACACGAAGTGAAGTATATCTTGAATCAATGAAGACATACATTCTAAGTGTGAATACATTAATGTGGAATTTGACTTCGGAGCGCCACGATAATTGTGCGCCGTGTCTGGGTCTAATACTTCCTATACGGTGGGTAACGCCACCACCAAACATTCTATTTTGAAGTGTTTCACTCATGGCGTTACCTTGCAATGTCTTCACATTTGGTTTGGCTTCGAACTCAACATATTTTCATGATTATCTTCACTACGTTGATTATATAGATATATGTCACGACCGGTTTTCCAATAAAAATATTTATTGAGAAACCAATCTTTTGAGTCCAGTATGAGAGAAATCCTCCTCACTGGTAGACAAATTCTTGATACAATAAGCCAGTAGCATAAAATATATTACAGGGTCGAACTACGGTTGCTCAACCAAATTATTACAAGCACGCCAATAATTATACATAATGGCGGACATGACACAGTGGTGTGGAGGCATACTACTGACTCGAGGATAGGGCGGTGGTGGAGAAACACAGCGGGGAGAGAAATACAAGACTCTAAGTCTGTCATCTCATCGAGCGTCGAGGTGAGGCTCGATGAATTTATTTGGTAGCGGAAGCGGATATAAAACAGTGACCAAATCCAGGGTCGCACGAGACTGACTGGGACTCCTCTAGGTGTCGGACTCGCTATCAAACTCTTCATCCATGAGATCGCCTTCGTCAGCATCTGGCCAAATCAACAAGCCAGTGAGTACTTTGAAAGTACTCGCAAGACAGTTCGGACGTAAGATATAACAAATGCATGCATGGATGCGTCATGAATAATTCACCAATGTACATTCAAAAATTAGCATAACAAGGTAAGTAAAAGGGAAACGGCGGTAGTCCGCCTGAAATCCCAACAAAACATAAATAACTACCGATCGGGTGTCTGAAGCGACGCCTCGAAAGGTGAACAAATAAATATAAGGAAATGATGCCACAGTCGGGCGTCTTAGCGACACCACATAAAGGGCTTTAAAAGAAATACCACAGTCGGATGTCGGGGCGACATCACAGAAAGGGCTTTAAAAGAAATGCCACAGTCGGACGTCGGGGCGACATCACAGAAAGGGCTTTAAAAGAAATGCCACAGTCGGACGTCGGGGCGACATCACAGAAAGGGCTTTAAAAGAAATGCCACAGTCGGACGTCGGGGCGACATCGCATAAAGGGCTTGAAAAGAAAGTAGAATACAACAATGCCACAGTCGGACGTCTGAGCGACATCGCAGAAAGGGCTTTTATTCACAAGTAAATAATACTCATAATAAACATTTAATTCATGAGAATAAATGGGTTAGTCCATCCACAGGAATAATCATTTAACCGGAATTAGCACTCATGCGAATCACCGGAGTCTCTGCCATCAAAACTGACATTTGATTAGGATAAGATAATATCGATCTAGGACATGGAATAGATGATTTGGAGGAATATATGACTCTGCAGAGTTTGTACAAAATTTTTCCCACAGCCAACGGATTTCCGTAGTCACGAAGGACTAGTTCCGTTTACGGTATTTCGGAAGAAAACACAGCTAACCAGTACACACCCATCCTACCTCTCGATGCTAGGAATCACCCTAGACATCGTCCAAGAAAAACTTTTGAGACGGGGAGATCACAATCTCGAATAGCATGGGATCAAATTTATATACGCGCGCTCTAAGGGGTGCCCCCCTCTCGGTCCCAACCGGAAACACCCATGCCCCCTGACCGGATGACTGGCTTTAATCCAGGGCCATGGAACCATCATCACGGCCTCTCCTTTTGGTGTGTACCAGAAAAGCGGTTTGCAACTTACTAAACCATATTCCTTGCGGAAAACATGTGGTAGTACAGGGAAGGAAATGAGAGGAACTGGACCGATACGGTTTGACACTGAAGTCACATAGTCTGGCATAAGACTGGCATGCTACGACACTGCCATCTTACCCATCCTCATGCCAACACATGGCCATTCATACTCACATCCATCCACTTATGGATCATCGAACTCACTTACCTCAATATTGCATAAAATAACGTTCATCGATATGCTCTCAACATGCCATGAAACTAACTAAATGCAAAACATGCCAAGACACTCATCATATCAAAAGTTCAAACATGCTTGCCTGGTTCAGAGTAGTCGGAGCCTAGCTCGGTGAAGTTCGCGGCTCCGTCACCTCCTTCGGTATCTACGGTATAAAGAAAATATATGCGCTATCGTAAATACCAAGGAGTGCACAAAAAGTATTCCAAATATTTTTCAAATAAATCTGATAAAAAACTAGACAAAATTTTAAAGAGAACAGAAAAAGAATCAATCAAAAATACTTTTCTGATTAAAAGTTATAAAGGTTTTTGCCCAGGGACTCATCTGTAATGAAACAGAAAGTTTCCAGGGGCTAGCTTATAAAAACAGAAACGCTTCGGCAGAAACTACGCCAGCCCAAAGGGAAAACGCATTTTGCCCGAAGGCGCTTCCAGAAAACGATTCAATAGAGAGGGCAGAGAGGCTGACGGTGGGGTCCCACTCGTCAGGTTTGAACTTTCAAAAAGGGGGGGAACGAAGCTCGTCGGCGCCCGAGAGCCGCGGTGGTCGCCGGCGGCGATCCACGGCGAGGCAGGGGGATCGGAGGGTACCTCCGTGCTCAGGGCGCCATTCCGCGTCGGTTGGTGGTGGTGGTGGTCGCCGGCGAGTACCACGTCGACGGCGAGCTTTGCTCCGGCGGACGGCGGCTCGGGTGGTCGAGGGACTCGTCGGAGAGGGCTGCAGAGATCAAATTGAAGAGGGGGTTAGGCTTCTGGTAGCTAGAGAGGGTAACGGACGGGGTTTGGGCGCCGGAGATGGCCTCACCGGAGCGAATCATGGTGGAGGCCGAGGCGGATCGGGGCGGCCGGAGTTGGGGGAGGAGACCTCCTCGAGGACCTCCTAGTGGCCTGGCGGGGCGTTGGTGAGGAGTGGTGATGATGCGTGCACGAGGGTGAGCTCGGGGGCCCTTTTTATAGGCGGCCCGAGGCGGTTGGCGTGAACGGGGGTCTCCGGCGAGTGATTACGGCGGTGCCGTGGTTGGGCAGTGGGATTAGGGGCTTGGGCATCGCCGTTGAGGTCCACCGGTCCCATTTAGGTGCTAAACGGGCTGGGATTTGGTGCTATGGGCGAGCTCGACGGAACGGGGGTGGCGCGGCCCGTCGGCGGCAGGGAGCACGTTCCGTGCTTGCCGGACCACGGCGACGGTGCCACGGGCGTGCGCTGGCATGGCAGGGACACGCGGAGAGCCAGGGGGTGTTGGGTGGCGCCGGGTGGCGTGGCGAGAGGGCTCGGGCCCTTGTTGGCCGCCACGGAAGGTGCAGCCACCGCAGAAGCTTCCAACGCCGGCGAGGCTCGTCGCTACCGACGCCAGGGATCGGCCAAGCGTGCGTGCGGGGTGCTGGCCAGGGAGAAGAGGCTGCGTGCAACGCGCCAGGGCGCACTGTGGCCGCGTGACCGAGTCTGACGAAGGAAAAAGATAACTGAATCTCTGAACTTTCTGAATTTGCAAAGGAACAGTGCAGCTCAGGTGTTCGACAGAATGTTTTGGCCTCTGGAGATTTTTCCTTGAGCTGATTTTTGGTGGAGTGGCTTCTCATTGCTCAAGTAGGCTGCCTGAATTTTGGTGGAATTTTTGGAGGAGTGTAGATATGAATTTCATCAAATTTGGCAAATCTGGTCCAAACTTGCAGAGACTGAATTTTGAAAAATTTGAAAAGAGGAGGAGTGGATCAAGATGGTTCTGGGTTGTGGGTACAAAGGACTATCCAGGAGAGTTGGTTTGAGGTCAAAACTCAAATGCAATAGGGTACTTGCTTTGAAAATCACTCAGGCTCCAAATAATTTTCAGAATTGATTTGAGAGGAAAAATAATTAGAATAAAATCCAAAACTTGCTTGGATTAGTTGGGACAGAGAACTTAGGTTGATCACAAGGTGTAGGGGAGGTTTTGGAGGGGTTTTACCACATGGGCAAAAATGCCAAGTCATGGGTGGTTTTCAAGATATGAAAATCCCAAGTTTTCATAGAGTTTCTTTTTAAAAGAAAAAGATTAAACTCCCAAAATAAATTTGAGAGGGAACCAACAGAGAAGAAGTTTCAAAAGATCAAACACCAAAGTTTGAAAAAAATAAAATCCTTGCCAAAGCAAAGGAAGTTTTTAAGAGGAAGGTTTTCTGAAAGAAAATTAAATGGCCTCTTTTCAAAGAAAACCACAAGGTTTTTGATAAAAACCAAATTAAAATTTTGGAGTGTCACAACACCTACCCCCTTAGGAAAAATCTCGTCCCCGAGATTTCAGCTGATCCTTAAATAAGTGTGGATGCTCTGTCCGAAGAAAATCCTCGCTTTCCCAAGTTGCTTCACTGTCGGTGTGATTGCTCCACTGGACTTTGAAAAACTTGATGGTCTTCTGTCGGGTCCTCCTTTCAGACTCCTCTAATATTCTTACGGGACGTTCCCGATAAGTGAGGTCTGGCTGCACGTCAATGTTTTCATGGGATACTTGTTTCTCTGGGTTGCTTACGCACTTCCTTAATTGAGAGACGTGGAACACGTCGTGAATGTCGGACAAGTCTTCGGGTAAGTCTAGCTGGTAGGCTACAGTGCCTCTTCGTGCCACTATGCAGAATGGTCCAATGAATCTTGGTGCTAACTTTCCTTTAATCTTAAACCGTTGCAGTCCTCTCATAGGGGATACTCTCAGGTATACGAACTCACCGGGTTCGAAGCTGACCCTACGATGTTTCTGATCATAATAACTCTTCTGTCGACTTTGAGCGGTCTTAAGTCGGTCTCTGATTAGCTTGACCTTTTCCTCGGCTTCTCTGAGCATGTCTGGTCCGAAGATGCGGCTGTCTCCGGTCTCTGACCAATTTAACGGGGTACGACATCTTCGTCCGTATAAAGCCTCAAATGGTGCCATTTGTAGGCTGGCCTGGTAGCTATTGTTATACGCGAACTCGGCGTATGGCAGGCTTTCTTCCCAACTGGTTCCATATGTGAGGACACATGCTCTCAGCATGTCTTCTAAAATTGGTTTACGCGTTCAGTCTGTCCATCAGTCTGTGGGTGGTATGCGGTACTGAAGGCTAGTTGGGTTCCCAGAGCCTGTTGTAAATGCTCCCAAAATCTTGAGACGAACTGAGTGCCTCTGTCGGATATTATAGTCTTCGGGACACCGTGCAGACAAACTATGCGGGAAAGATAAATCCTGGCAAGCCTCTGAGTGGTGTGGGTCGTCTTCACTGGAATAAAGTGTGCCACTTTGGTCAACCTGTCAGTGATGACCCATATGGCATCATTCCCGTGTCGTGACCGAGGTAGTCCGACAATGAAATCCATCCCTATTTCATCCCATTTCCACTCAGGTATTTTGTTCGGTTGCAGTAGTCCGGCTGGTCTCTGATGCTCAGCTTTTATGCGTTGACATGAGTCGCAACATGCAATGAAGGTGGCTATGTCCCTCTTCATACCGTGCCACCAAAATCTTTCCTGAATATCCTTATACATTTTGGTTCCTCCAGGGTGGATTGAATATGGAGTGGTGTGTGCTTCAGCTAAAATTTGCTGTTTAAGGTCTTCTATGTTTGGCACGCAGAGCCTTTCTCCGTACCATAATATTCCTTCATTGTCTATGACGAATTCCGAGGCCTTGCCCATACTCAACTTTCTTTTGATGCCTTCGATGCTGGTGTGACCGGGCTGAGCTTCTTTAATTTTCTCCACAAGGTTGGGTTGTATTTCCAAGTTTGATATGGTGCCTTCTGCTACCATTATCAAGTTGAGCTTGGCAAATTCTTGTTGGAATTCGGGCCTCAAGCTGTGCAGATTGTTTTCGTCGGAGCTGGGGTTCCGACTAAGGGCATCGGCCACTACATTTGCTTTCCCTGGATGGTAATGGATACCAACATCATAATCCTTTACCAACTCCAACCAACGTCGTTGCCGTAAGTTTAGTTCTGGCTGTGTGAAAATATATTTGAGACTTTTGTGATCCGTATATATTTCACATCGATTCCCAAGTAAGAAATGCCTCCATTCCTTGAGTGCATGAATAACTGCTGCCATTTCTAAGTCATGAGTGGGATAATTTTCCTCATGCTTGCGAAGTTGCCTTGAAGCGTAGGCGACAACCTTGCCTTCCTGCATCAACACGCATCCGAGACCCTTTCTGGACGCGTCACAATATACTTCAAAATTCTTGTGTATGTCGGGTACAATTAATACCGGTGCTGTCGTTAACTTCCGCTTTAGCTCTTGGAAACTTTTCTCGCAGGCTTCTGTCCATTCAAACTTCTTATCTTTCTTGAGCAACTGTGTCATAGGCTTGGCTATGGTGGAAAATCCTTCAATAAATCTGCGGTAATATCCTGCCATTCCCAAGAAACTCCGTATGTCCGTTACGCTGGCTGGTGACTTCCAGCCAAGTACGGCCTTGACTTTCTCTGGGTCCACTGCGATACCGTCTTGGGTCAGTACGTGGCCTAGAAAGCCTACTTGTCTTAGCCAAAATTCGCACTTGCTGAACTTGGCATACAATTGGTGTTTTCTTAGCTCTCCTAGCACAATCCTGAGATGTTCTGCGTGCTCTTCTGGTGTCTTGGAGTATACCAGAATATCGTCGATGAATACCACGACGAACTTGTCCATAAACTTCATAAATACTTTGTTCATGAGGTGAACAAAATATGCTGGGGCGTTAGTTAATCCAAATGGCATCACTGTGAACTCGTACAGTCCATATCTGGAGGTGAAGGCTGTTTTGGGGATATCTTCCGTTCGTACCTTCAATTGATGGTATCCTGACCTTAAGTCAATTTTTGAGAATACCTTGGCCTGAGCGAGTTGATCAAACAAATCGTTTATCCTTGGCATCGGGTATTTGTTTTTGACTGTGACCATGTTAAGTGCTCGATAGTCAATACACAATCTCAGCGTTCCATCCTTCTTTTTGGCAAATAAAATTGGTGATCCCCAAGGTGAGGAGCTGGCTCGAATGTATCCTTTTTCCAGTAATTCCTTTATTTGCTTCTTCAACTCGATCAACTCGGATGGTGCCATTCTGTATGGTTTCTTGTATATGGGGGTGGTTCCTGGTGCTAGCTCAATGCGGAATTCTATTTCTCGATCTGGTGGCATGCCTGGTAGTTCTTCAGGGAATACATCTGGAAATTCACACACTACTGGAACCTTGTTTAGCTCAGAAACGTCCACCTTATTTAATCTCGGTTGCCGGGGTATTTTTCCTTCCTTGGCTGATACTCTTATTGTCTTCCCTTGGTGGTGTGTGAGAATTACGGTCCTGTTGAAACAGTCGATAAAACCCTTATTGGTGGTTAGCCAATCCATCCCTAGGATGACATCCAGTCCTTTATTTTCCAACACAATAAGATTTGCGTGAAACTCCAATCCTTCGAACTCAATGACCACATTCTGACAGTAATTCTGAGTAACTTGCTGAATCCCAGGGGACTTGATGATCATGGATTTCTCCAAAGGAAGCATCGAAAAATTATTTTGCAAAGCAAAAAATTTCGAAATGAAAGAGTGAGAAGCTCCAGAATCAAACAAAACCATTGCAGGTATTGTGTTGACAGGAAACGTACCGAGTACGATATCCGGAGCATTTTGTGCCTCCTCTTTGGTTACGTGGTTCAGATGACCCTTCCTGTGGTTATTGTTGGGATTGAAATTGTTTCGCTTGGGCGCGGAATTGTTGCCGCCGTTGTTCGGCTTTGGGGTTGAATTCCTTGGCTTGGGGCACTGTTTGGCATAGTGCCCTTCTTCTCCACAAGCGTAACAAGTAACGCCGGGGCGATAGGTGAATTCCTTGTCCCTTGCATGAAAATTCTTGATTGGGCGTGAGACATTGGATGAGGATTTGTGTGTCCCACCCTTTTGAAAATCTGTCTTGCTTCGGTGATTGCGAGCATGATTAGTCTGGTCCCTTTTTCGCTTGCGGATATCTTCCAGACTGCGTCTCTCATTTTCCAGAGTAATGGCTTTGTCCACCAGTGTTTTAAAATCAGGAAAAGTGTGCACGACCAGTTGGCATTTAAGCGCGGGCGCCAGACCGTCAAGGAATTTCTCCATCTTCTTGATTTCAGTCATACGCTCTTCATTGGCGTAGCGGGACAATAGAGTAAATTGACTGTTGTAATCTGACACTGTCATGTTCCTTTGTTTGAGGTCATCGAACTCTCTCTTCTTGATTTTCATAATACTCTTAGGAATGTGTGCACCACGGAAACCTTCCTTGAAATCATCCCAGGTTATGTCATTTTCGTTGGGATGCATGTGCAGAAAATTCTCCCACCACGATGCGGCTGCTCCTGTGAGATAGTGCGGAGCATATAATACCTTCTCGGGGTCTGAACATTTTGCAATAATTAATTTTCTCTCCATATCTCGAAGCCAGTCCTCGGCTTCAAGAGGTTTGTCAGTGTGAGAAAATGTTTGAGGACGTGTCTTCTGTAGCTCAGATAACTTGGAATGCTGCTGATACTGTCCATGGTGATTTCCCATGTTGATGACTTGGTTCATCATTTCCCGATGTTGTTGCTGACTCTGCTCATAAAGGCGGCACATTTGTGAAAGTGCCGATTCACTGCCCTGTTGGCTTGACTGTCCCTGAGTGAACTCGTTGCTGGGTTGTGCATCATAATTTTCCTCTGGTGGAATTGGCATGGAGCGAGTCCAAGGACGAGACATTTTTCACTCTGGGGATATATTTTGTAAAACCCATAAGAAAAGCGGAAAGAGTCGCAAAAACAAATCCATAAATGCATAAAGCTGGCAAATAAAACTAAATAACCCAGCTTACTTAAGAAAAACAAATCGACTTGCGCACGGAGAAGGACTGCTCATTACATATCTTACACGCGGGCGGTAATTATACAATACATCACTCAGGATATGCGTACATAATCCTGACATGTTATTTAGGCTAGTGCACTTCTCCAGATCCTACATGATGCGCAAACAGGCTACTTCTCACAACCTATGTACATATCTTACAAAGCGGTACATTACATGGCAGCTAGGCGTACTCAGGCAGAGATGTTGACGACCTCCTTTGCCCTGCCGAGGGCGAGGCGTAGCGAGGTTGGGGACTCGACTTCCTCCTCGCTAATGGGCTCCATACGTGTAGTGTTGCGCAGAGTGGACGGAGCGGTTGCCAGGGGCGGAGCAACACGTACAGGAGTGGGCGCGAAGGGTGGTGCAGTGCGCGCTGAAGTGGGTGCAATGACTTGGTTGAATTCTTCGGTAGAAGGCAGGCGACGAGTAGGCGTAAAGATGCTGATGACGAGACAAAAGTCAGTGGCGGTGCGATGGGTAGGAGCTCCCTCCTGTTGGCAGCACAGCCATGAACTGAGTCCATGCGGGTAGCTACGAAGTCGTCCACCAGGTTGTCGAAGGCTGCCTCCAGGGCCCGGAGATACTCAATGAGCATCTCAAAAGCCTCGTCTCGTTCTCCTCTGGGGCAGGAGTATGCGTAGTGACAGGTGTAAGGCACATGGCACGGAAGATAACGGTAACGACGAGTCTTCATCACGGGGAGGACATCCCTGAGACGAGCTATCGCCTCGCGGGCTGCCATCTGCATAGCATGCCTCTCCGTAGGCATGGCTCTTCCCACGAACCGGAAGCGGCGTAACTCACCACGCCCTCCCTTGAACTGCACCGCGGCCTGGTGCATGGTCAGACTGTCGTTGACTCGGTGCTGGCAGAGTGTGAAGACTGGGCGCACGGATGGCCCCATCGCGACCTGAACGATGAAAGAAAGAAGCTTGACGAACCCATCGGGCACGTTGGCGAAGGTCTGAGACTCGCAGCTGTTGTCGGCCATCTACAAAAGTAGGCAAAAATTCTGCATGGTCAGATCATAAATTTATGCTGACTGACAGAAAATGACTACAATTGCAAAAATATAAATTAGCTCTATCATGCTAATAACCAATTAGCGATCGCACCTAGTGGCTTCCTACAGTCAGCCTGGCTCTGGTACCAAGCTTGTCACGACCGGTTTTCCAATAAAAATATTTATTGAGAAACCAATCTTTTGAGTCCAGTATGAGAGAAATCCTCCTCACTGGTAGACAAATTCTTGATACAATAAGCCAGTAGCATAAAATATATTACAGGGTCGAACTACGGTTGCTCAACCAAATTATTACAAGCACGCCAATAATTATACATAATGGCGGACATGACACAGTGGTGTGGAGGCATACTACTGACTCGAGGATAGGGCGGTGGTGGAGAAACACAGCGGGGAGAGAAATACAAGACTCTAAGTCTGTCATCTCATCGAGCGTCGAGGTGAGGCTCGATGAATTTATTTGGTAGCGGAAGCGGATATAAAACAGTGACCAAATCCAGGGTCGCACGAGACTGACTGGGACTCCTCTAGGTGTCGGACTCGCTATCAAACTCTTCATCCATGAGATCGCCTTCGTCAGCATCTGGCCAAATCAACAAGCCAGTGAGTACTTTGAAAGTACTCGCAAGACAGTTCGGACGTAAGATATAACAAATGCATGCATGGATGCGTCATGAATAATTCACCAATGTACATTCAAAAATTAGCATAACAAGGTAAGTAAAAGGGAAACGGCGGTAGTCCGCCTGAAATCCCAACAAAACATAAATAACTACCGATCGGGTGTCTGAAGCGACGCCTCGAAAGGTGAACAAATAAATATAAGGAAATGATGCCACAGTCGGGCGTCTTAGCGACACCACATAAAGGGCTTTAAAAGAAATACCACAGTCGGATGTCGGGGCGACATCACAGAAAGGGCTTTAAACGAAATGCCACGGTCGGACGTCGGGGCGACATCACAGAAAGGGCTTTAAAAGAAATGCCACAGTCGGACGTCGGGGCGACATCACAGAAAGGGCTTTAAAAGAAATGCCATAGTCGGACGTCGGGGCGAAATCGCATAAAGGGCTTGAAAAGAAAGTAGAATACAACAATGCCACAGTCGGACGTCTGAGCGACATCGCAGAAAGGGCTTTTATTCACAAGTAAATAATACTCATAGTAAACATTTAATTCTTGAGAATAAATGGGTTAGTCCATCCACAGGAATAATCATTTAACCGGAATTAGCACTCATGCGAATCACCGGAGTCTCTGCCATCAAAACTGACATTTGATTAGGATAAGATAATACGAATTTGGACATGGAATAGATGATTTGGAGGAATATATGACTCTGCAGAGTTTGTACAAAATTTTTCCCACAGCCAACGGATTTCCGTAGTCACGAAGGACTAGTTCCGTTTACGGTATTTCGGAAGAAAACACAGCTAACCAGTACACACCCATCCTACCTCTCGATGCTAGGAATCACCCTAGACATCGTCCAAGAAAAACTTTTGAGACGGGGAGATCACAATCTCGAATAGCATGGGATCAAATTTATATACGCGCGCTCTAAGGGGTGCCCCCCTCTCGGTCCCAACCGGAAACACCCATGCCCCCTGACCGGATGACTGGCTTTAATCCAGGGCCATGGAACCATCATCACGGCCTCTCCTTTTGGTGTGTACCAGAAAAGCGGTTTGCAACTTACTAAACCATATTCCTTGCGGAAAACATGTGGTAGTACAGGGAAGGAAATGAGAGGAACTGGACCGATACGGTTTGACACTGAAGTCACATAGTCTGGCATAAGACTGGCATGCTACGACACTGCCATCTCACCCATCCTCATGCCAACACATGGCCATTCATACTCACATCCATCCACTTATGGATCATCGAACTCACTTACCTCATTATCGCATAAAATAACGTTCATCGATATGCTTCTCAACATGCCATGAAACTAACTAAATGCAAAACATGCCAAGACACTCATCATATCAAAAGTTCAAACATGCTTGCCTGGTTCAGAGTAGTCGGAGCCTAGCTCGGTGAAGTTCGCGGCTCCGTCACCTCCTTCGGTATCTACGGTATAAAGAAAATATATGCGCTATCGTAAATACCAAGGAGTGCACAAAAAGTATTCCAAATATTTTTCAAATAAATCTGATAAAAAACTAGACAAAATTTTAAAGAGAACAGAAAAAGAATCAATCAAAAATACTTTTCTGATTAAAAGTTATAAAGGTTTTTGCCCAGGGACTCATCTGTAATGAAACAAAAAGTTTCCAGGGGCTAGCTTATAAAAACAGAAACGCTTCGGCAGAAACTACGCCAGCCCAAAGGGAAAATGCATTTTGCCCGAAGGCGCTTCCAGAAAACGATTCAATAGAGAGGGCAGAGAGGCTGACGGTGGGGTCCCACTCGTCAGGTTTGAACTTTCAAAAAGGGGGGGAACGAAGCTCGTCGGCGCCCGAGAGCCGCGGTGGTCGCCGGCGGCGATCCACGGCGAGGCAGGGGGATCGGAGGGTACCTCCGTGCTCAGGGCGCCATTCCGCGTCGGTTGGTGGTGGTGGTGGTCGCCGGCGAGTACCACGTCGACGGCGATCTTTGCTCCGGCGGATGGCGGCTCGGGTGGTCGAGGGACTCGTCGGAGAGGGCTGCAGAGATCAAATTGAAGAGGGGGTTAGGCTTCTGGTAGCTAGAGAGGGTAACGGACGGGGTTTGGGCGCCGGAGATGGCCTCACCAGAGCGAATCATGGTGGAGGCCGAGGCGGATCGGGGCGGCCGGAGTTGGGGGAGGAGACCTCCTCGAGGACCTCCTAGTGGCCTGGCGGGGCGTTGGTGAGGAGTGGTGATGATGCGTGCACGAGGGTGAGCTCGGGGGCCCGTTTTATAGGCGGCCCGAGGCGGTTGCCGTGAACGGGGGTCTCCGGCGAGTGATTACGGCGGTGCCGTGGATGTGCAGTGGGATTAGGGGCTTGGGCATCGCCGTTGAGGTCCACCGGTCCCATTTAGGTGCTAAACGGGCTGGGATTTGGTGCTATGGGCGAGCTCGACGGAACGGGGGTGGCGCGGCCCGTCGGCGGCAGGGAGCACGATCCGTGCTTGCCGGGCCACGGCGACGGTGCCACGGGCGTGCGCTGGCATGGCAGGGACACGCGGAGAGCCAGGGGGTGTTGGGTGGCGCCGGGTGGCGTGGCGAGAGGGCTCGGGCCCTTGTTGGCCGCCACGGAAGGTGCAGCCACCGCAGAAGCTTCCAACGCCGGCGAGGCTCGTCGCTACCGACGCCAGGGATCGGCCAAGCGTGCGTGCGGGGTGCTGGCCAGGGAGAAGAGGCTGCGTGCAACGCGCCAGGGCGCACTGTGGCCGCGTGACCGAGTCTGACGAAGGAAAAAAGATAACTGAATCTCTGAACTTTCTAAATTTGCAAAGGAACAGTGTAGCTCAGGTGTTCGACAGAATGTTTTTGGCCTCTGGAGATTTTTCCATGAGCTGATTTTTGGTGGAGTGGCTTCTCATTGCTCAAATAGGTTGCCTGAATTTTGGTGGAATTTTTGGAGGAGTGTAGATATGAATTTCATCAAATTTGGCAAATCTGGTCCAAACTTGCAGAGACTGAATTTTGAAAAATTTGAAAATAGGAGGAGTGGATCAAGATGGTTCTGGGTTGTGGGTACAAAGGACTATCCAGGAGAGTTGGTTTGAGGTCAAAACTCAAATGCAATAGGGTACTTGCTTTGAAAATCTCTCAGGCTCCAAATAATTTTCAGAATTGATTTGAGAGGAAAAATAATTAGAATAAAATCCAAAACTTGCTTGGATTAGTTGGAACAGAGAACTTAGGTTGATCACAAGGTGTAGGGGAGGTTTTGGAGGGGTTTTACCACATGGGCAAAAATGCCAAGTCATGGGTGGTTTTTCAAGATATGAAAATCCCAAATTTTCATAGAGTTTCTTTTTAAAAGAAAAAGATTAAACTCCATAAATAAATTTGAGAGGGAACCATCAGAGAAGAAGTTTCAAAGGATCAAACACCAAAGTTTGAAAAAGATAAAATCCTTGCCAAAGCAAAGGAAGTTTTTAAGAGGAAGGATTTCTGAAAGAAAATTTAAATGGCCTCTTTTCAAAGAAAACCACAAGGTTTTTGATAAAAACCAAATTAAAATTTTGGAGTGTCACAATATATATATACTAGTGTTCTGTCCTCTACAGCATTCACTTATAGATATGTCTTCTTGGTTGAATCTTTTTGAACTAAGTGAATGTGATCGGACCCTAATCTCTCTATGCTTTCTATCTCAAATTCTATCTCTCCAAGTCATATGCATTCTATTGAAACTGTCGAATGTCTCCACTGCGTCCTTGTCAGCAGAAGATATAGAGACAACCATAAAGTCCGTTTTCAATGCTCATTCCTCCACATAAAATCCGAAGAAGTAGGAACGACCGCCCGACAATCCAGGCGTGCGTGGGACGTGGAACAAACCCCAAACTTCCGCAAACTGGCCACGCGTTCCTCAGATGCGAATCGCCAGGGGCACCTGTGTAATAGCATAGTGCCGCCCCTTTTGCCTATAAATACGTACTCACTGCGGTAACTATCTCTTCTTCCACCCTCACACGAACCCTAGCGCCACCGCTAGCTCTCGACGACGCCGGCGACGAAGCGCTTCCCTGCCGCAACCTCTCCGACGCCGTCTTCACGCCGACCGCGGACATCGTCCTCTTCGCCGTCGCCGTAGGTGTCTTCCGTCGCCAAGTTAGGGCACGGAGGATTGAACTGCTCGGCATCATTTCCCACTCCGTCTAGCAGTTCCAAGTGTGGTAAATAAAACTTCTTTTCACAGCCCCTTTTGATCTCATGGTTCTGTCACTTTCTACCATAAGAAGTTTCTCTTCACACAAGTTAGATCTCTCAATCTGCATCTCATAACATGCCTAGTATATTCACTTGTGCTTCATGAAGTAGTTAGATTCCTCACTTGTACTGATCTATGGGTTCGTACAAATCTGGAACCAACTTCTTATCTATGAGTGAATGTCTTCGCATGATGAGGTCAATGTCTTCTAAACTGATTTATCTTCAAAATCTTCTGAGAATGCATATGACCTCTTCCCCTTCCCTCGCACCTTAATGCTGTCACAGGTACATGTCCGTGGGAGAATCCTTTGGTTCTCATAGTCTGCATTCATTTGCAAAATTCCTACAGCATCACATAAATTCTCCTGAAGCCAGTTCCTGTTGGTCCAGCAAAAGAAAGCCTTTGAAGCCTTTGAAAGTTTTGAAGCCTTTCAAGTTAAAGTTTATGGCTTCAGAAGCAGCAGCAAGGAAGGGGGGCAGACAGAGACGTGGAGGAACATCCAAAGATCTACCTGATAAACTGGCAGAAATGTACAAAACAGATCCTGAAGAGATTATGGTCAGCGCAAGACCCGAATCCAATGGATTCGACGCTATTGGGCAGAACAATGGTTCCAATACCGCTTCGTAACCCAAGAGTATGCTGAGAAAAGTGTCATCAAAAGACCGTGGGGATACATCTTATACAAGAACCTTGTACCCAGGTCCAGAGATGAAGCTATTGCCCAAAGCCTCTATCCATGCATGGTCCGTGGGCCACAGCCTGATGATGCACATCCGTCGTCACTCCTTTGGTGTCGTGACGACAATCTATTCAAGCGCAACTTCCAGTTTGCCCAACAATCAGCGAAGTAGAACAAGAAGAAATTTGGGTTAGACTTCAACCCTGGTCCCTCAGCACCAAGGGCAGATGGCACACGCGACGCAGAACCCAATATCATCGGTCCGTATGCCAACCTTGAGGGCCTCATCACCCGCATCTTAGTCCAAGGGACTACCGTGAATGACCTTCTAGCTGACTCTGATTCTGATGAAGCTCCCGCTGTACCGAAGCCAAAGCAGTCGAAGAAGCCAAAAGCTTCAAAGCCGGCCCCTTCACCAAAAATCTCAAGGGCGAAGCCATTGGCAACTGCACCTCCTGAAGACAGTGTGCAGTCTAAAGACGTATCCCGCGTCTCCAAGCCCCAGAAGGACAAGATGCCTCAGCCACACACCGGCAAAGAGCTCACAGCTGCTGCCATTCTGCGTAGCGAAGCCATTGATCTGTCAAGTGATGAAGATCTTGGATATGACGCTCTCGAGCAGCTCATCAAGAGCAAAGAAGAAGCTGAAATCTTCAACAACTTGCCTCTCTTTGATGTTGCCATCATCCACAACTTCATCGACGAATGGTTTGCCACACTAAACATCAGCTTCGAAGATCTGCAGCTGCCCGTTGGCCTCAGCGTCGCCTTCCAAGGCGCTATTGCTTCAGAACTTGCAATTGCCCAGCGCATTGTTGAACTGAAGCAGAAAATTGATCATGAAAAGGCTCAGTTCAAGAAGAATATGGCCAAGCTCAGCGTGCAAGAAGTGAAGAGCTTCAAGATCATGTTGCATGAACTTAAGGAAAACTTTCTGAAGAAGCGTGCAGAAGCTCAAGGTTCACGTGAGCGGATGAAGTCACTGGCTGAAAGATGTGTGCAAGCCTACAATGAGGCTGAGAAGCGCAAGGCACTTGGGTGTCCTGGCATCGACCCCAAGATAGCCGCGAAGAAGAAGAAGAAGCCTGCTATGGCTGAACCAGAGGCACCAAGGCAAGAAGCAGTTCCAATTGTCTTCCCAACTGCAACGACTGGCTCGAAGCCAAAGAGCCGGTCAACCGCTTCAGAGCTCAAGAAGACGCGAACTGCAGAGGCTGAAGCCAGAAAGAGGAAAAGCTCTGAAGCCTCTCCTAGTGCCCCCAGCAAGAAAAAGAGAAAGATCAAGAAATCTTGGGCTGCTCCCACAGAGCCCTTGATAGTTGAACCTATTTCAATGATTCACCCTGACGCAGAACGTCAACTGACGGTTCATGAGCCTTTTTCCACAGAGGCTCCTGAAGCCGAAGACATTCCAGCAGCTGACCCCATCGCTGCTGAAGAAATTGGTCATCGGGACAATGTACAAGATGATGCAGCCCTTCCTTAGTATGAACACAGCGAACTCATCAGCATTGGTCGTCCTCTGACGCCAATTGCACAAGATGCGTCATGGGCGGATCGCCCTCAAGAGGAAGAAGACAATGAGGCCCAGCCCACTCCAACCCCACAGGCGTCGTCTGCATTCCGCAGGCTTCGCAAAGGTCCAAGGCCTCAAGTCTATGTTGAAGACATTCCGGCTGCATCAGCCGTAGAAGAAGCACCACAAGAGCCCACTCCTATGCTCCACCAAGAAGTAGTTCTCCAGGAGAACATGCTTGTGACCGACCCTCCAGCTAGTCAAGCGGAGGCTGAAAAGATTGAGGCTGCCACAACCAACACTGAAGCCAATGTGGAGCCCTCACCACCAAAAGCTTCAGAAGACAGCGAAGCTACTGATCCAGACACTTCTGTTCCTGAGTCTGCTGCAGGTCCTCAATTTTATTACCATGTTGAGCACAGGCCTCATGTCCAGAAGCCAGTCCCAAGGCTGCCGAGGTTCCCAGGTCCTGCATCAGCACCTGGCTCCTTTAACATCAATAGCTTCAAGGCAGATAATACGTTCTTCAACAACTCCAAGAACCCCTATTCAAGGGAAAGGATTTCATCAGATAGGTTCTGGAGCTATCCTCAGCGCAGCTACTATTCATGCATCCTATACAACCAAGGTCGCATCTTCCCGCACAAGCGCCTTGATGTTGAAGCCATTGCTGGTCTGCCCTGTTTAGAGGAAGCGTTGGATTGCTTCAAGCAAGTGGGTCTGCTGCAGTTTGTAACTGATGAAGAGCATTGGAATGAAGAGCTTCTGCTGCAATTCTATGCCACCCTCCACATCAAAGGATACAACAGAGATCCGAAGACTTGGGCCCTGGAGTGGATGACCGGCAATGTCCATCTCGAAGCCAATGCATTTATCATTGAGCTCACCGGCCTGCCCACTCCTGGCGAACTCTTCGAGGAAGGCTGTCCACTACACACTGAAGCTCTTGAGAGCATATTCCAGAGGCCTGAACTGAATATGAGTCAGATGCTCTCCATGATGAAGCCATTGCCCCACGATGCTCCTTATCCAACAGAGTTCTTCGCTGAAGACTTTGAGTACCTGCCCAGAACCATCTATGACATTATCCGGCGGACTCTCTGGCCTATCAAAGGGCACTCTCCAAATGCCAAGATCGAGGGTGCAATGAAGACTCTGATATTTTGTATCCTTCATGGCAAATGCTTCAACGCACAGGATTTCTTCATACGCCAACTAGCTGAATCAGGCTCAGATCTGTTTGGTTTAAAGTTATATGCTCCTTGGGTAATGAGACTAATCAAGCTTCACTCTGCGATCTCATATCAGCCCTCAGCCCGCAACCATCGGATCTTCTTGCCAGATGTGGATACCTCTGCTGAAGCTATATATCCTGAGCCTGCCAAGCAACCTTTGAATCTTCAGAATGCAGAACACCAGAGCTTCACTCAGAACGTTGAAGGTGTTGAAGCCATCTCCAGGGTGTATCCTTTGGCTGGCACTACACGTGCACCACACCCTGCTTCAACTGAAGCCACTAACAGTGCAACTGCTTCAAGACCCAAGAAGCGCGCTCGTGTTCTCAATGACCGAGAGCTTCTTGTGTCCCTTCATCAAAAACAAGATAGGCATCATGACTGGCTAAAGCATTAGATGAAAAGCCTCTTGGTGGATGTTAATCATCTTCAAAATCTTGCCACCAAGAATGCTTTTGTTACCCATGAAACCTGTCGTCGTACATGGAAAGGGCTATCAATGATGTGTATTGAAGCTGAACTTGAAGAGGATGGCTTCACTGAGTGATTCAAGTTTGACACCACACCTCCTAGAAGGGCTGTGATGTGAAGCACACCATCACTTGAAGACTCTGAGTTCTCTTCATCTGCTGCAACAGTAACTGCACGAGTCATCGAGGATGAAGACGATGCAACTTCACCACCACCCTCTTCTGCACCGCCAAACACCTCCAACGACCCTGCTGCTTCTGGGAACGAGTAGACACTCTATGTCTTCAAACCTTTTTGGTCCTTACTGACAAAAGGGGGAGAAGCATATGGGTTGATAGTCTTCAAGCGGGTCCATATGGGCGGGTGCTTTATGTTTTGTTATATTTTGCTTCGTGCTTACAACTCTCGTTCTTTTTGCTACATTTGATTCTTATGAGTTGTAACACTTAAACCAGATGGTCGTCTGCTACTTGTTTGCCACCCTGTTTTGCAAAGATAAATTCCGCATGTGCGAAGATAATTCCGCACTTATCTCATTCTGCAGACGTCCATTTTCCATTATGCATGTCATTATCTTCATATACTTTCACATGCATAGTGGATTGTCATCATAAGCTGAAGTGGATCTCCACAAGTACAACCTGCCATGTGCATTTGCATTCCAAAAGGAAATTAACTTATATGCACATCTTCAGGGGGAGCCCTTACAACTTATGAAGACAATTCCTTATCCTTTACAATTTCACAGACTATATTCCCCATTGAAAACTTCAACTAGTTTGTCATCAATCACCAAAAAGGGGGAGATTGTAAGTGCATCTAGTGCCACCCCTAGTTGGTTTTGGAGTATTGACGACAAACCTAGTTGAGGGACTAATGTGTTTGTGAGAATTGTAGGATAACACAGGTAGAAGTCCCTTATTGATTCGGTTTTACTACCAGAGATGACCCCTAAAAATGTATGAAGACATTGAAGTCAAAGGTGGTATATGAAGATATTCACATTGAAGTCTATGACAAAAGAAGACACGTTATGAAGCCTATGGAGCTCGAAGACTTAGATCTTTCGTAGTTCTTCTTCTTTTGTGTTGAGTCATAGGAACCACCGTACTGTTAAGTAGGGTCCAGGAGAACCAGTCAGAATGACTGAAGTGATGCCTAAACCTAAAACTTATGTCTTTGAGTGAAGACAATGAGAGTGAATCTTGTCCAGAGCCGGACAAGTCAGCTTTGCTTGTAGCCCAAGTAAAGTTGCCATGAGAGTTTGAAATCTGACCGTTGAGACACGTGTCAGTTTCTTAGTGACCCAGGGTCATTTCGGACAAATCAGGTCGGGTTGCCAAGTGGCTATAAATAGCCCACCCCCTACAACCATAAACGGTTGGCTGCTCAGATTTCAGTGCACGGCTTTTGTCGTTTGAGAGCAACCCACCTTGAAGCCTTTGAGAGAAAATTCCTAGTGAGGAGAAAAGCCCTAACCACCCAGAGCCAGAGAACATTGGGCATCACTTAAGTCTTCTTGTCTGTGTGATCTGAAGACTTATTACACTTGAGGACTGTGCATCCCCAGACGGTTAGGCGTCGCGTTCAGAGCATCCAAGAGACATTGTGGATTGCCAATGAACGAAGTATGTGAAGGTTTGGGAGTCTACCTTGAAGACTTACCAGAGTGATTGGGCGAGGACTAAGTGACCTTAGCTCAAGGAGAATACGGTGAGGACTTGGTGTTCTGAGCTGCGTGTTCAGGACTGGGTGTCCGGGACTGTGTGTCCTAAGGTTTAAATACCTAGCCGCTCCAACCAGACGTACAGTTGTCACAGCAGCTGGAACTGGTCCAACACATCATTGTCTTCAACGAGTCACTGGTTTCATCTTCACTTCCTTTTACTTACTGTTACTCATTGTGAAGCTATTGCATGCTTGCTCTATCTTTTGTCTTCACAACGTAACTGTATAATTTTTTTGGCTTCATAACTTCTTCCTACCTGATCCTAATTACACTACAGCTATTTGTCACTGTGCTTTCACTCTGTTGATACTTGACCATGGCTTGCCTAGTGTAGTCTAACTTCCGCTGCATAGTAATAGGCATATCTCTACTGTTTGTCTTCATAACTTCCACGTTTTGAAGACTTTCATAAAAATCGCCTATTCACCCCCCCTCTAGTCGATATAACGCACTTTAAGATACACCTCCCAGAAATGTTTTTATCTCTAAGTTTTTCGCTTTGAGCTCTGGCACCTCTACGAATCCCTACTTCCCTCTGCGAAGGGCCTTTCTTTTACTTTATGCAATTTCTATTTTTGAATTTGAGTATCCATCTTCTCTTCTAAAAGCACCAACTAGGAAGCAATATGATCATACTTAAGTATTGGGTGTAGCTAATATTCGAGTGTGGTTCATGAATGGATCAATGTTTGAGCATGACGGGCTAGGGATAACTTATTTTAGCATAGACATTTTGAAAGACTTGGTTGCTTGTTGATATGCATGAGTATCTAAATTATCATGTCAAAACTAGACTATTGCTTTGAACAACTAAAAGTCCAAATGTCCATGCTATAAAGAAAAGAATATGATATGACATGATAGGCAGCATTCCACATCAAAAATTCTGTTTTTATCACTTACCTACTTGAGGGCGAGTAGGAGTTAAGCTTGGGGATGTTGATACGTCTCCAGCGTATCTATAATTTTTGATTATTCCATGTTGTTATATTATCAATCTTGGATGTTTTATAATCATTTTATAGTCATTTATATCATTTTTTGGTACTAACCTATTGACATAGTGCCAAGTGCGAGTTCCTGTTTTTTCCGTGTTTTTTACATCACGGAAAATCAATATCAGACGGAGTCCAAATGCCATGAAACTTTACGGAGAATTTTTATGGGCCAGAAGGAACACAACGGGCCCTGGCTGCACCTGGGGGTGCCCTGAGGGGGGCACAACCCAACAGGCCGCGCCAGGAGGCCCAAGGGCGCATAGGTGGGTTGCGCCCACCTCGGGTGCCCCCCAGACCGCCTCTTTGCTCTATAAATACCCCAAAAATCCCAGAACCCTAGAGGAGTCGACGAAATATTCATCCATCTGCCGCAGAGTCCAGAACCACCAGATCCAATCTAGAAACCATCTTGGTGGGGTTCACCACCTCCATTGGTGCCTCTCCGATGATGCGTGAGTAGTTCTTTGTAGACCTTTGGGTCCGTAGTTAGTAGCTGGATTGCTTCATCTCTCTCTCTTGATTCTCAATACAATGGTCTCTTGGAGATCCATATATATGATGTAACTCTTTTGCGGTGTGTTTGTTGGGATCGATGAACTTTGAGTTTGTGATCAGATCTATCTTTTCATATCCATGGAATTTATTTGAGTTTCTTTGATCTCTTTTATGCATGATTGCTTATAGCCTCGTATTTCTTCTCTGATATTTGGGTTTTGTTTGGCCAACTTGATCTATTTATCTTGCAATGGGAAGAGGTTCTTTGTAGTAGGTTCGATCTTACGGTGCTTGATCCCAGTGACAGAAAGGGAAACGACAATTATGTATCGTTGCTACTAAGGATAAAACGATGGGGTCTATCTCTACATAGATAGATCTTGTCTACATCATGTCATCATTCTTATTGCATTACTCCGTTTCTCCATGAACTTAATACACTAGATGCATGCTGGATAGTGGTCTATATGTGGAGTAATAGTACTAGATGCAGACAGGAGTCGGTCTACAAATCTTGGATGTGATGCCTATATAATGATCATTGCCTTGATATCGTCATAATTATTTGGAGTTCTATCAATTGCCCAACAGTAATTTGTTCACCTACCGCTTTGCTATTTTTCTCGAGAGAAGCCACTAGTGAAACCTACGGCCCCCGGGTCTTCTTTCTCATATATTTTCCTTTGCGATCTACTTTTATTTGCTTTTATTTTCAGATCTATTAATCCAAAAACCCAAAAATACTTTGTTGCACTTTATTTTATTTGTGATCTATTTATTCAATCTATTATAACTTTCTCCCGTCCATGCACCGTTTCTGGCGTTGTTACCCGAAAGGGATTGACAACCCCTTTAACACGTCGGGTTGCGAGTGGTTGTTATTTGTGTGCAGGGGTTTTTTATGTTGTGTTGCCTGGTTCTCCTACTGGTTCGATAATCTTGGTTTCATATATGAGAGAAATACCTACCGCCGCTGTGCTGCATCATCCCTTCCTCTTTGGGGAAATACTGACATAGCTTCAAGCGACATTAGTGCCCAGTGCCAATTGCTGTTTTTGCTTGTTTTTTACTTCGCAGAAAATCAATACCAAACGGACTCAAAATGCAGTGAAACTTTTTGGAGATTTTTTTTGAATTAGAAAACACAATTTGGGCTAAGGAAGTACCAGAGGGGGCTCCGAGGGGAGCACAACTCACCTGGGTGCGCCGGGGGGCCTAGGCGCGCCCTGGTGGGTTGTGCCCACCTTGGCCGCCTCCCACACCGCCTCTTTGCTCTGTAAGTACCCCAATATTCCAAAAACCTTAGGGGACTCGACGAAACACAATTCCAGTCGCCGCAAGTTCCAGAAACCACAGATCCAATCTAGACACCATCACGGAAGGGTTTATCATCCTCATTGGTGCCTCTCCAATGATGCATGAGTAGTTCATTGCAGAACTACGGGTCCGTAGTTAGTAGCTAGATGGCTTCCTATCTCTCTTTTGATTCTCAATACAATGGTCTCTTGGAGATCTATTTGATGTAACTCTTTTTGCGGTGTGTTTGTTAGGATCCGATGAACGTTGAGTTTATGATAAGATTTATTTTATCCATGAAAGTTATTTGAGTTTTGATCTCTTATATGCATGATTGCTTATAGCCTCATATTTCTTCTTCGGATCTTTGGTTTAGTAAGGCCGACTAGATAGATTTTCTTGCCATGGGAAGAGGTGCTTTGTGATGGGTTCGATCTTATGATGCTCAATCCCAGTGACAGAAGGGGAAATGTGAAGGAAATATGCCCTAGAGGTAATAATAAACTTGTTATTTATATTTCATTATATCATGATAAATGTTTATTATTCATGCTAGAATTGTATTAACCGGAAACTTAGTACATGTGTGAATACATAGACAAACAGAGTGTCACTAGTTTGCCTCCACTTGACTAGCTCGTTGAATCAATGATGGTTATGTTTCCTAACCATAGACATCAGTTGTCATTTGATTAACGGGATCACATCATTAGAGAATGATGTGATTGAATTGACCCATCCGTTAGTTTAACACGATGATCGTTTAGTTTGTTGCTATTGCTTTCTCCATAACTATACATGTTCTTAAGACTATGAGATCATGCAACTCCCGAATACCGGAGGAACACTTTGTGTGCTACCAAACGTCACAACGTAACTAGGTGATTATAAAGGTGCTCTAGAGGTGTCTCGGATGGTGTTTGTTGAGTTGGCATGGATCGAGATTAGGATTTGTCACTCCGATTGTCGGAGAGGTATCTCTGGGCCCTCTCAGTAATGTACATCACTATAAGCCTTGCAAGAAATGTAGCTAATGAGTTAGTTACAGGATGTAACATTATGGTACGAGTAAAGAGACTTGCCGGTAACGAGATTGAACTAGGTATTGAGATACCAACGATCGAATCTCGAGAAAGTAACATATCGATGACAAAGGGAACAACGTATGTAGTTATGCGGTTTGACCGAGAAAGATCTTCGTAGAATATGTAGGAGCCAATATGAGCATCTAGGTTCCTCTATTGGTTATTGACCGGAGACGTGTCTCGGTCATGTCTACATAGTTCTCGAACCCTTACGGTC
Source organism: Triticum aestivum (assembly GCF_018294505.1). Taxonomy (NCBI): domain Eukaryota; kingdom Viridiplantae; phylum Streptophyta; class Magnoliopsida; order Poales; family Poaceae; genus Triticum; species Triticum aestivum. Next base: position 581,362,007 of record NC_057806.1, on the reverse strand, counting down.
CGCACGCTTAACGTTCGGTGACGATCGGTAATATGAGTTTATGTGCTTTGATGTACCGAAGGTAGTTTGGAGTCCCAGATATGATCACGGACATGACAAGGAGTCTTGAAATGGTCGAGACATAAAGATCGTTGTATTGGATGACTATGTTTGGACTTCGGAAGGGTTCCGGGCAAGTTCAGACAAATACCGGGGTACCGGGGGGTTACCGGAACCCCTCGGGGAGTGTAATAGGCCTATTGGGCCTTAGTGGAGAAGAGGAGGGGCGGCCAGGGCAGGCCGCACGCCCCCTCTCCCTCTAGTCCGAATTGGACAAGGAGGGGGGCGGCGCCCCCCTTTCCTTCTTCTCTCCTCCTTCCCTCTCTCCCACTCCTACTCTTGGAAGGGTTGGAGTCCTACTCCCGGTGGGAGTAGGACTCCCCTTGGGGCGCGCCTAGGAGGGCCGGCCTCTCCTCCTCCTCCACTCCATTATATACGGGGGAAGGGGGCACCCCATAGACACACAAGTTGATCAGTTCATCTTTTAGCCGTGTGCGGTGCCCCCCTCCACCATAATCCACCTCGGTTATATTGTAGCGGTGCTTAGGCGAAGCCCTGCGTCAGTAGCTTCATCAACACCGTCATCATGCCATCATGCTGACGGAACTCTCCCTCGAAGCTCTACTAGATCGTGAGTTCATGGGACGTCACCGAGCTGAACATGTGCAGATCGCAGAGGTGTCGTACGTTCGGTACTAGGATCGGTCGATCGTGAAGACGTACGACTACATCAACCGCGTTGTCATAACGCTTCTGCTTACGGTCTACGAGGGTACATGGACGACACTATCCCCTCTCGTTGCTATGCATCACCATGATCTTGCGTGTGCGTAGGAATTTTTTTTTAAATTACTGCTTTCCCCAACAGTGGCATCTGAGCCAGGTTTATGCGTAGATGTTATATGCACGAGTAGAACACAAAGGAGTTGTGGGCGTGGGTATATACATATTGCTTGCCGTCACTGGTTGATTCTTGATTCAGCGGCATTGTTGGATGAAGCGGCCCAGACCGACATTACGCGTACGCTTACGCGAGACTGGTTCTACCGACTTGCTTCGCACACAGATGGCAAGTGGGTGTCTATTTCTCCAGCTTTAATTGAATCGGATTCAATGAACATGGTTCTTTCTGAAGATCAAAAAACAATCACTATACTGCGTTGTGGTTTTTGATGCGTAGGTAAGAATGGTTCTTGCTCAGCCCATAGCAGCCACGTCAAACTTGCAACAACAAAGTAGAGGATGTCTAACTTGTTTTTGCAGGGCATGTTGTGATGTGATATGGTCAAGACATGATGCTAAATTTTATTGTATGAGATGATCATTTTTGTAACACAGTTATCGGCAATTGGCAGGAGCCATATGGTTGTCGCTTTATTGTATGAAATCCAATCGACATGTAATTGCTTTACTTTATCACTAAGCGGTAGCGATAGTCATGGAGGCAATAGTTGGCGTGACGACAACTATGCTTCGATGGAGATCAAGGTGTCAAGCCGGTGATGATGGTGATCATGACGGTGCTTTGGAGATGGAGATCATAGGCACAAGAGGATGATGGCCATATCATATCACTTATATTGATTGCATGTGATGTTTATCCTTTATGCATCTTATTTTGCTTAGTTCTACGGTAGCATTATAAGATGATGTCTCACTAAATTTCAAGGTATAAGTGTTGTCCCTGAGTATGCACCATTGCTATAGTTCGCCGTGCCGAGACACCACGTGATGATCGGGTGTGATAAGCTCTACGTTCACATACAACGGGTGCAAGCCGGTTTTGCACACGCAGAATACTCGGGTTAAACTTGACGAGCCTAGCATATGCAGATATGGCCTCAGAACACTGGAGACCGAAAGGTCGAGCGTGAATCATATAGTAGATATGATCAACATAGTGATGCTCACCATTGAAAACTACTCCATCTCACGTGATGATCAAACATGGTTTAGTTGATATGGATCACATGATCACTTAGATGATTAGAGGGATGTCTATCTAAGTGGGAGTTATTAAGTAATTTGATTAATTGAACTTTAATTTATCATGAACTTAGTACCTGATAGTATTTTGCATGTCTATGTTGTTATAGATATATGGCCCGTGCTGTTGTTCCATTGAATTTTAATGTGTTCCTTGAGAAAGCAAAGTTGAAAGATGATGGTAGCAATTATATGGACTGGGTCTGTAACTTGAGGATTATCCTCATTGCTTCACAGAAGAATTACGTCCTGGAAGCAACGCTAGGTGCCAAACCCGCTGCAGGAGCAACGCCAGATGTTATGAATGTCTGGCAGAGCAAAGTTGATGACTACTCGATAGTTCAGTGTGCCATGCTTTATGGCTTAGAACCGGGACTTGAACGACGTTTTGAACGTCATGGAGCATATGAGATGTTCCAGGAGTTGAAGTTGATATTTCAAGCAAATGCCCGGATTGAGAGATATGAAGTCTCCAATAAGTTCTACAGCTGCAAGATGGAGGAGAATAGTTCTGTCAGTGAACATATACTCAAAATGTCTGGGTATAATAATCACTTGATTCAACTGGGAGTTAATCTTCCAGATGATAGTGTCATTGACAGAATTCTTCAATCACTGCCACCAAGCTACAAGAGCTTCGTGATGAACTATAATATGCAAGGGATGGATAATACTATTCCTGAGCTCTTCGCGATGCTAAAGGCTGCGGAGGTAGAAATCAAGAAGGAGCATCAAGTGTTGATGGTTAACAAGACCGCCAGTTTCAAGAAAAAGGGTAAAGGGAAGAAGGGAAACTTCAAGAAGAATGGCAAGCAAGTTGCTGCTCAAGTGAAGAAGCCCAAGTCTGGACCTAAGCCTGAGACTGAGTGCTTCTACTCCAAAGGGACTGGTCACTGGAAGCGGAACTGCCCCAAGTATTTGGCGGATAAGAAGGATGGCAAGGTGAACAAAGGTATACGTGATATACATGTTATTGATGTGTACCTTACTAATGCTCGAAGTAGTACCTGGGTATTTGATATTGGTTCTGTTGCTAATATTTGCAACTCGAAACAGGTACTACGGATTAAGCGAAGATTGGCTAAGGACGAGGTGACGATGCGCGTGGGAAATGGTTCCAAAGTTGATGTGATCGCGGTCGGCACGCTACCTCTACATCTACCCTCGGGATTAGTTTTAGACCTAAATAATTGTTATTTGGTGCCAGCGTTAAGCATGAAAATTATATCTGGATCTTGTTTGATGTGAGACGGTTATTCATTTAAATCTGAGAATAATGGTTGTTCTATTTATATGAGTAATATCTTTTATGGTCATGCAGCCTTGAAGAGTTGTCTATTCTTGATGAATCTCGATAGTAGTGATACACATATTCATAATATTGAAGCCAAAAGATGCAGAGTTGATAATGATAGTGCAACTTATTTGTGGCACTGCCGTTTAGGTCATATTGGTGTAAAGCGCATGAAGAAACTCCATTCTGATGGACTTTTGGAATCACTTGATTATGAATCACTTGGTACTTGCGAACCATGCCTCATGAGCAAGATGACTAAAACGCTGTTCTCCGGAACAATGGAGCAATCAACAGATCTATTGGAAATCATGCATACTGATGTATGTGGTCCAATGAATATAGAAGCTCACGGTGGGTATCGTTATTTTCTCACCTTCACAGATGATTTGAGCGGATATGGGTATATCTACTTGATGAAACATAAGTCTGAAACATTTGAAAAGTTCAAAGAATTTCAGAGTGAAGTGGAAAATCATCGTAACAAGAAAATAAAGTTTCTACGATTTGATCGTGGAGGATAATATTTGAGTTATGAGTTTGGTCTTCATTTGAAACAATGCGGAATAGTTTCACAACTCACGCCACCCGGAACACCACAACGTAATGGTGTGTCCGAACGTCGTAATCGTACTTTACTAGATATGGTGCGATCTATGATGTCTCTTACTGATTTACCGCTATCGTTTGGGGGTTATGCTTTAGAGACGGCTGCATTCACGTTAAATAGGGAACCATCTAAATCCGTTGAGACGATGCCTTATGAATTGTGGTTTGGCAAGAAACCAAAGTTGTCGTTTCTTAAAGTTTGGGGCTGCGATGCTTATGCGAAAAAGCTTCAACATGATAAGCTCGAACCCAAATTGGAGAAATGTGTCTTCATAGGATACCCAAAGGAGACTGTTGGGTACACCTTCTATCATAGATCCGAAGGCAAGACATTTGTTGCTAAGAATGGATCCTTTCTAGAGAAGGAGTTTCTCTCGAAAGAAGTGAGTGGGAGGAAAGTAGAACTTGATGAGGTAACTGTACCTTCTCCCTTATTGGAAAGCAGTTCATCACATAAGTCTGTTCCTGTGACTCCTACACCAATTAGTGAGGAAGCTAATGATGATGATCATCAAACTTCAGATCAAGTTACTACCGAACCTCGTAGGTCAACCAGAGTAAGATCCGCACCAGAGTGGTACGGTAATCCTGTTCTGGAAGTCATGTTACTTGACCATGACGAACCTACGAACTATGAGGAAGCGATGATGAGCCCGGATTCCACAAAATGGCTTGAGGCCATGAAATCTGAGATGGGATCCATGTATGAGAACAAAGTATGGACTTTGGTTGACTTGCCCGATGATCGGCAAGCCATCTAGAGTAAATGGATCTTCAAGAAGAAGACTGACGCTGACGGTAATGTTACTATCTACAAAGCTCGACTTGTTGCGAAAGGTTTTCGACAAGTTAAAGGAGTTGACTATGATGAGACCTTCTCACCTGTAGCAATGCTTAAGTCCGTCCGAATCATGTTAGCAATTGCCGCATTTTATGATTATGAAATTTGGCAAATGGATGTAAAGACTGCATTCCTGAATGGATTTCTGGAAGAAGAGTTGTATATGATGCAACCTGGAGGTTTTATCGATCCAAATGGTGCTAACAAAGTGTGCAAGCTCCAACGATCCATCTATGGACTAGTGCAAGCATCTCGGAGTTGGAATAAACGTTTTGATAGTGTGATCAAAGCATATGGTTTTATACAGACTTTTGGAGAAGCATGTATTTACAAGAAAGTGAGTGGGAGCTCTATAGCATTTCTAATATTATATGTGGATGACATATTGTTGATTGGAAATTATATAGAATTTCTGGATAGCATAAAAGGATATTCGAATAAGAGTTTTTCAATGAAAGACCTCGGTGAAGCTGCTTATATATTGGGAATCAAGATCTATAGAGATAGATCAAGATGCTTAATTGGACTTTCACAAAGCACATACCTTGATAAAGTTTTGAAGAAGTTCAAAATGGATCAAGCAAAGAAAGGGTTCTTGCTTGTGTTACAAGGTGTGAAGTTGAGTCAGACTCAATGCCCGACCACTGCAGAAGATAGAGAGAAAATGAAATGTGTTCCCTATGCTTCAGCCATAGGCTCTATCATGTATGCAATGTTGTGTACCAGACCTGATGTGTGCCTTGCTATAAATTTAGCATGGAGGTACCAAAGTAATCCAGGAGTGGATCACTGGACAGCAGTCAAGGACATCCTGAAATACCTGAAAGGGACTAAGGATATGTTTCTCGTATATGGAGGTGACAAAGAGCTCGGCGTAAATGGTTACATCGATGCAAGCTTTGAACTGATTCGGATGACTCTAAGTCACAAACCGGATACGTGTTTTTTATAAATGGTGGAGTTGTCAGTTGGTGCGGTTCCAAGAAGAGCGTCATGGCGGGATCTACGTGTGAATTGGAATACATAGCTGCTCCGGAAGCAGCAAATGAAGGAGTCTGGATGAAGGAGTTCATATCCGATCTAGGTGTCATACCTAGTGCATCGGGTCCAATGAAAATCTTTTGTGAAAATACTGGTGTAATTGCCTTTGCAAAGGAATCCAGATTTCTTAAGAAAACCAAACACATCAAGAGATGCTTCAATTCCATCCGCGATCAAGTCAAGGAGGGAGACATAGAGATTTGCAAGATACATACGGATCTGAATGTTGTAGACCTGTTGACTAAGCCTCTCTCACGAGCAAAACATGATCAGCACCAAGACTCCATGGGTGTTAGAATCATTACAATGTAATCTAGATTATTGACTCTGCAAGTGGGAGACTGAAGGAAATATGCCCTAGAGGTAATAATAAAGTTGTTATTTATATTTCCTTATATCATGATAAATGTTTATTATTCATGCTAGAATTGTATTAACCGGGAACTTAGTACATGTGTGAATACATAGACAAACAGAGTGTCACTAGTTTGCCTCTACTTGACTAGCTCGTTGAATCAATGATGGTTATGTTTCCTAACCATAGACATGAGTTGTCATTTGATTAACGGGATCACATCATTAGAGAATGATGTGATTGAATTGACCCATCCATTAGCTTAGAACGATGATCATTTAGTTTGTTGCTATTGCTTTCTCCATAACTATACATGTTCCTATGACTATGAGATCATGCAACTCCCAAATACCGGAGGAACACTTTGTGTGCTACCAAATGTCACAACGTAACTGGGTGATTATAAAGGTGTTCTAGAGGTGTCTCCGATGGTGTTTGTTGAGTTGGCATGGATCAAGATTAGGATTTGTCACTCCGATTGTCAGAGAGGTATCTCTGGGCCCTCTCGGTAATGTACATCACTATAAGCCTTGCAAGCAATGTAGCTAATGAGTTAGTTACAGGATGTAACATTACGGAACGAGTAAAGAGACTTTCCAGTAATGATATTGAACTAGGTATTGTGATACCGACGATCGAATCTCGGGCAAGTAACATACCGATGACAAGGGCACAACGTATGTTGTTATGCGGTTTGACCGATAAAGATCTTCATAGAATATGTAGGAGCCAATATGAGCATCCAGGTTCCGCTATTGGTTATTGACCGGAGACGTGTCGCGGTCATGTCTACATAGTTCTCGAACCCGTAGGGTCCGCACGCTTAACGTTCGGTGACGATCGGTAATATGAGTTTATGTGTTTTGATGTACCGAAGGTAGTTCGGAGTCCCGGATATGATCATGGACATGACGAGGAGTCTTGAAATGGTCGAGACATAATGATCAATATATTGGATGACTATGTTTGGACTTTGGAAGGGTTCTGGGCAAGTTCGGACAAATACCGGAGTACCGGGGGGTTACCGGAACCCCCCGGGGAGTGTAATGGGCCTATTGGGCCTTAGTGGAGAAGAGGAGGGGCGGCCAGGGCAGGCTGTGCGCCCCCTCCCCCTCTAGTCTGAATTGGACAAGGAGGGGGCGGCGCCCACCTTTCCTTTCCCTTCTCTCCTCCTTCCCTATCTCCTACTCCTACTCTTGGAAGGGTGGGAGTCCTACTCCCGGTGGGAGTAGGACTCCCCTTGGGGCGCGCCTAGGAGGGACGGCCTCTCCCCCTCATCCACTCGGGGAAGGGGGCACCCCATAGAAACACAAGTTGATCAGTTGATCTTTTAGCCGTGTGCGGTGCCCCCCTCCACCATAATCCACCTCGATTATATCGTAGCGGTGCTTAGGCGAAGCCCTGCGTCGGTAGCTTCATCAACACCTTCATCACGCCATCGTGCTGACGAAACTCTCCCTCTATGCTCTACTGGATCATGAGTTCGTGGGACGTCACCGAGCTGAACGTGTGTAGATCGCGGAGGTGTCGTACGTTCAGTACTAGGATCGGTTGATCGTGAAGATGTATGACTACATCAACCGCGTTGTCATAATGCTTCCGCTTACGGTCTACGAGGGTACGTGGATGACACCCTCCCCTCTCGTTGCTATGCATCACCATGATCTTGCGTGTGCATAGGAAATTTTTTGAAATTACTACGTTCCCCAACAAAATGACACGTATGTATCATTGCTATTAAGGATAACAAGATGGGGTCTATATATTCCCACATGAATAGATCTTGTCTACATCATGTCTTCATTATTATTACATTACTCCGTTTTTCCATGAACTTAATACACTAGATGCATGCTGGATAGCATTCAATACGTGGAGTAATAGTAGTAGATGCAGGCAGGAGTCGATCTACTAATCTTGGACGTGATGCCTATATAATGATCATTGCCTCGATATCGTCATAATTATTTGAAGTTCTATCAATTGCCCAACAATAATTTGTTTAGCCACCGTATGCTATTTTTCTCGAGAAAAGGCACTAGTGACATCTACGACCCCCGGGTCTCTTCTTTATCATATTTGCCTTCGAGATCTATTTTTTCGCTATTATTTTCGGATCTATTTATCCAAAATAAAATACCTTTCTGCAATTTATTGTTATTTATTTTATCTCGTGTTCCCGCGAGATCTATTTATCCAATCTATTACAGTTTTATCTATCTTTTTACCTGGGAGGGATTGACAACCCCTCTTTTACGTCAGGTTGCAAGTATTTGTTATTTGTGTGCGGGTATCGTTTACGTAGTGTTGCTTGGTTCTCCTACTTGTTTGATAACCTTGGTCTAATCACTGAGGGAAATACCTACCGTAGTTGTGTTGCATCATCCCTTCCTCTTTGGGGAAATACCGACGTAGTTCAAGCCGCAATCAAAAGGAATTTCTGGCGCCATTGCTGGGGAGACATCATCAACATCTACCAGGTTCCTAATCACAAATCTCATCTCCTTGAAATTTATATTATTATCCATTTTCCTCTCATTTTCATCTGCCCCACTTCACAAAAATTTGTCGTTTTATTCGCTCTCTTTTTCATGCGTGTTTCTCGTTGGAATTTTGTTTGCTCGGATTTGTCACCATGAGTGACTTTGGTATGGCAGAAACAGATGATGGCCTAACTCCTAAAATTGGATGATCTGGCAATCTGGATGCTAAAACTTTTCTTTTGGGGCAAGGGAATGTTATATGAAAAGGACGTAGCCAAGAATTTTTCAATTGTGTTGGAAATTTAAGTCTTGACGATGTTCCTATACTCAAAAGGACTAAATCTTATGTGGAAGCTATTTCAGCACTAGTCCTGAAACTTGAAAATAAATTTATCCGTACCCATCCTACCTTGCAAAGGTTGTTTTTTGAGTTACCCGTTATAAAGAATCCCAAGGCTAAAAAGTTGGCCACCCTTGTTCTTATGAATGAATTTGATTACATAATATGGGAAGCTAGGGAATTTTTTGATTTCTATGGTATGAATCATGAAAAACTGGTGATAGATGAGATTCTTTATAATAGTGATTATGTGATAAGGCATTTGCTTGGGGATAATCGAATCTTTGATGAGAATACTAAAAAGGAAGTCCCTATTTTAGATATAATCCAACAAGTTTTCAATGATGTCAATCAACACTATTCTTGGATTGTTGCCGGAAATCAAAGAGGATATGATGATAAGCAACTTGATGGTGCTAAAGTCTATGGGTAAGGTGTTTTATGTTGTTTTTGCAAAACCTCATGACAAAAACACCTCTAAGGAAAATGAAACTAAATATGACAACACTTAGATCTATGCATTATGCCTAGCTAGGGGCATAAAACGATAGCGCTTGTTGGGAGGCAACCCAATGAATAAATTTTATTTTTATCTTTTTCTTTCCGTTCTTGAGTGTTTGCACAATTATGCTACTGTCATTATTGTATTTTTATGTTTTAATTAGTATTTGTGCCAAGCAAAGCCTTTGGGATCATGTCGGTTGATAGTTGATTTGATCTTGTTGAAAGATAGAATCTTTTACGTCTAGTAAAACAATTTTGAAAATTCACAGAAGCGCGATAAATTCCTTATTTTTGTACACAAGATTGATATAAAAATTTCCCACATTATCCTAATTTTTTGGAATTTTTGGAGTTACGGAAGTACTCGAAGTTTTCAGATTGCTATAGACTATTCTGTTGTTAACAGATTCTGTTTTCCTTGCGTTGTGTGCTTATTTTGATGAATCTATGGCTTGTATTGGAGGATATAAGCTATAGTAAAGTTGGAATACAGTAGATATAATGCAAAAATAAAATATTAATGGGTTTGCAACAGTACTTTGATTAGTGTTTTTCTTTGTTATACTAACGGATCTCACGAAGGTTTTGTTGAGTTTTGTGTGATTAAAGTTTTCAAGTTTTGGGTGAGATCACGATGGATGAAGGAATAAGGAGTAATAAGAGCCTAAGCTTTGGGATTCCCATGGCATCCCAAGCTATTATCTAAAAGAGAAGCAAGCAACTAAGCTTGGGGATGCCCGAGTGGCATCCCCTCTTTCTTCTAACGACCATCGGTATTTTACTTGGAGCTATATTTTTATTCGTCACATATCATGAGTTTTTCTTGGAGCATAATGTATGATATGAGCCTTTGCTTGTTTTGATTTTTAGTTTAAGTCAAGTATCCTTGCTGGACACACCTATTTGAGGGAGCCAAAATTATGCTATGACTTGTTAGAATTGCTCTATGTGCTTCACATTTGAGCTATGGAATTGCTCTAGTGCTTCACTTATATCTTTTTTAGCACGGTGTTCTTTATTACTTTTCAAAAAAATGCTCTCATTATTCACTTAGATTTATTTGAGAGTTAGTAAAATTTTTTGAAGAAATTCTCTCATGCTTCACTTAAATTATTTTGAGAGAAGAAATTTTTTATGCTCATGTTCTTCACTTAGATTTGTTTTAGCTATCAAAAGCAACATATTAAAATAGTCCTAAAGTGATAGATATTCAAGAGGGATATAATAAAAACTTTCATGAAGATCATTGGACAAAATAGACTTGATTCTTTGTAATAGTTTTGCGGTATGATGATATAATATGTGAGTCATGTTGATGAGTAATTATGCTTTAGTAAGAATATTAGTGTTAAGGTTTGTGATTCCCTATGCAAGCACGAAAGTCAATAGTTATGCAATGAAGTTACATCCTACTTATGTTGCATTATTCGGTGTTAGTTATGCTTAATACTCGCGTATGAGATTTTACCTTTCTTGGTTGGATGCTTCTCAATCTTTTGCTAGCATTCAGTTGTACTAAGTAGGATTACTACTTGTGCATCCAAAATCCTTAAACCAGTTTTGACATATGAGTCAACTATACCTACCTATATGCAGTATTCTTTTGCCGTTCTAAGAAAATTTGTATGTGCCATCTCTAAACTTCAAAATAAATTTCCTTTTTGTGTGCTCGTACCGCTCATGAAATGGTAGGGGTGGCTGATATTTTTCCATGCTAGATGTGTTATTCTCAAGATGAGTATTTATTCACTTGTCATTGCACGAGAGTACGGCAAAGGTATTAGGGATGCCAAGTCCCGAAATGAAAAATGAATTTACTTTACGTTGTCAAATAATAAATTCCTTGGAAAGTGTTGGTATGGACGACACCCGTGGATTCGGTTAGCCGCGGAATGTGAAAGTATGGTGGAAAAAATAATAAACTTTATTTTCTGTTTGGGAACCTCCTATGATATATCTAGCATGGAAAGTATTGGGAACTACTCGATCATTTTCGTTGACAAGAAAAGCATGCCACCCAAAATGTTTTTATCTCTATCTTTTTTGCTTTGAGCTCTATCACCTCTACAAATCCCTACTTCCCTTTGCGAAGGGCTTTTCTATTTACTTTATGCAATTTTTATTTGAGTCTCCATCTTCTCTCATAAAGCACCAACTAAGGGGCACTATGATCGTACTTGAGCATTGGGTGTAGCTAATATGCGAGTGTGTTTCATGAATGGATCAATGATTGAGCATAATGGGCTAGGGATAACTTGCTTTAATGTTGATATTTGAAAGACATGGTTGCTTGTTGATATGCTTGGGTATTGAAATCTTCATGTCAAAACAAGACTATTGCTTTGAATCATATAAAAGTCCAAATGTCCATGCTACAAAAGAAAGAATATGTGATGAACATGTTAGGCGGCATTCCACATCAAAAATTCTGTTTTTTATCATTTACCTACTCGAGGATGAGCGGGAATTAAGCTTGGGGATGCTGATACGTCTCCAACGTATCTATAATTTTTCAATGTTCCATGCTGTTATATTATCATTCTTGGATGTTTTACAGTCATTTTATAGCAACCTTATATCATTTTTGGGGACTAACCTATTGACATAGTGCCTGGAGCCAGTTGTTGTTTTTGCTTGTTTTTTACTTCGCAGAAAATCAATACCAAACAGAGTCCAAATGCAGCGAAACTTTATGGAGTTTTTTTGGACCAGAAGACACAAGTTGGGCCAAGGAAGTACTAGAGGGGGGCTCCGAGGGGAGCACAACCCACCTGGGCGCGCCTGGGGGCCCAAACGCGCCCTGGTGGGTTGTGCCCACCTCGGCCGCCTCGCGCACCGCCTCTTTGCTCTATATTCCAAAAACCTTAGGGGAGTTGACGAAACACAATTCCAGCCACCGCAAGTTCCAGAAACCACAGATCCAATCTAGACACCATCACGAAGGGGTTCATCATCCTCATTGGTGCCTCTCTGATGATGCGTGAGTAGTTCATTGTAGACCTACGGGTCCGTAGTTAGTAGCTAGATGGCTTCCTCTCTCTCTCTCTTTTGATTCTCAATATAATGGTCTCTTGAAGATCTATTTGATGTAACTCTTTTTGCGTGTGTTTGTTGGGATTCGATGAACTTTGAGTTTATGATCAGATTTATTTTATCCATGAAAGTTATTTGAGTTTTGATATCTTATATGCATGATTGCTTATAGCCTCATATTTCTTCTTCGAATCTTTGGTTTAGTTAGGCCGACTTGATCGATTTTTCTTGCCATGGGAAGAGGTGCTTTGTGATGGGTTCGATCTTATGGTGCTCAATCTCAGTGACAGAAGGGGAAATGACACGTATGTATCGTTGCTATTAAGAATAACAAGATGGGGTCTACTCCTACATGAATAGATCTTGTCTACATCATGTCATCGTTCTTATTGCATTACTCCATTTTCCCATGAACTTAATACACTAGATGCATGCTGGATAGCGGTCGATATGTGGAGTAATGATAGTAGATGCAAGCAGGAGTCGGTCTACTAATCTTGGACGTGATGCCTATATAAAGATCATTGCCTGGCCATTGTCATAATTATTTGAAGTTCTATCAATTGCCCAACAGTAATTTGTTTACCCACTGTATGCTATTTTTCTCGAGAGAAGCCACTAGTGAAATCTACGGCCCCGGGGTCTCTTCTTGATCATATTTGCCTTCGAGATCTATTTTTATTCGCTTTTATTTTTAGATCTATTAATCCAAAATCCCAAAAATACCTTGTTGTAATTTATTGTTATTTATTTTATCTCGCGTTCCTGCGAGATCTATTTATCCAATCTACTACAATTTTATCTATCTTTTTACCTTGTTGTGATTGACGGCCCCTCTTTTACGTCGGGTTGCAAGTATTTGTTCTTTGTATGCAGGTACCGTTTTCGTAGTGTTGCGTGGTTCTCCTACTAGTTCGATAACCTTGGTCTCATCACTGAGGGAAATACCTACCGTAGATGTGCTGCATCATCCCTTCCTCTTTGGGGAAATACCGACGTAGTTCAAGCCACAATCGGCCTCCCCTTGGCCCATTAGGCCCATAGACCTCCCGGGGCCTACCGGAACCCCTTCTGGTGATCCGATGGTTACCCGGTACAACCCGAAACCTTTCCGGTGTCCAAATAGCATCGTCCTATCAATATTTACCTCCGGAGCTCCTCATCATGTACGTGATCTCATCTGGGACTCTGAACAACATTTGGTCACCAAATCATATAACACTATATTGTCAACGAATGTTAAGCGTGCAGACCCTATGGCTTCGAGAACTATGTAGACATGTCCGAGTCACTTCTTCGGTCAATAACCAATAGTGAAACCTGGATGACCATATTGGTTCCTACATATTCTACGAAGATCTTTATCAGTCGAACCTTATGACAACATACGTAATTCCCTTTGTCTATCTTATGTTACTTGCCCGAGATTCGATCGTCGGTATCTTCATACCTAGTTCAATCTTGTTACCGACAAGTCTCTTTACTCGTTCTGTAATACATCATCTCGTAACTAACTCCTTACTCACTTTGCTTGCAAGCTTCTTGTGATGTGTACTACCGAGAGGGCCCAGAGATACCTCTCCGATACACGGAGTGACAAATCCTAATCTCGATCCATGCCAACTCAACAAACACCTTCGGAGATACCTGTAGAGCATCTTTATAATCACACAGTTACGTTGTGACGTTTGATAGCACACAAGGTATTCCTCTAGTATCCGGGAGTTGCATGATCTCATAGTCGAAGGAATATGTATTTGACATTAAGAAAGCAATAGCAATAAACTGAATGATCATATGCTAAGCTAACGGATGGGTCTTGTCCATCACATAATTTTCCTAATGATGTGATACCGTTATCAAGTGACAACACATGTCTATGGTTAGGAAACCTTAACCATCTTTGATCAACGAGTTAGTCTAGTAGAGGCTTACTAGGGACATGGTACTTCGTTTATGTATCCACACATGTATTTAAGTTTCCGATCAATACAATTCTAGCATGAATAATAAATCTTTATCATGAGTAAGGAAATATAATAATAATAACTTTATTATTGCCTCTAGGGCATATTTCCATCACAAATAAAATAAAATAAAACCTTTGAGCATAAGGAAAACTAACACCATTTTCCTATTTGAAATGGGGGTCAACCATCTCCATATTGTTACCGAGAGACCAATGTCTTAAGATAAACTTGATAACCAACATTAATCCCACTAATCATGCTGTAATCAATACCAAAATACATTTAGGGTTTATATATGCAATTTCAACTTCTTGCACGACAACGCCTTTAAGAAGGAATAAAAAAAGCCTTGCGCCTCCGTCACCCCTTTCAGATGAAAATGGTCTAAGACAAAAATATTCATCCTGACTTTCGAGACCAACCATCGAAGGGAGCACATCAACAAGGAGACAAAACATTTAATGAGGTAACAACGCAAGTTTGCCGCTACTAAACTGAAATATTCAAGGTGGGGACAAGAATTTTTAGCCGCGACATGAGGCAGTGTTCCAGTTATCATCTTGAAAACGGATCTTCAGGTAGTCACGCCAGCTTGTATTCCATGATAGGACGCAACGGTATGATGATAGCTGATGTATGGGTCATCTTCCCACCATAGACCGCTGCCCTAGTCGTTAGGGGGTCGCTCTCATGTCGTTGCGTGATCTAGCCGCTACCATTCCTCACCTGCGCAGCATCCACCATGACCCAAGCGCCACTACCCTAACACCCTTTGCATGAGCAGAGACGTCCGCCGGCATGTTTGATGCCGACTGGAAGCCGTTAGGGCGCCCGTGCCCCATCAACGATAAACGTTGCTATTGCCGACAAGGGCCTCCACGTGCAACCTCTCCGTGTGCCCTAGACAACAAACATCCACCGTCATGTTTTGTTGTTGATTCAAAATAGATTGAGTTTTTCTTAAGCTACAATGGATTTAGACAAATCAACTTTAGTTTACTGCAATATTTTTTTATTTCAGAACTTTAGTTTAGTAAAGAAGTGCAACGTTCGCTTTTCTGAATAAAAAGGTGTAAGTGGCACTTTCACTGCACTGTTTCACTTGTCTGAATTGAACAAGACTTAAAATGTGTCAACGGCTTAGACATAGACATAGACGGGCCCATCAGAATGACCTGTGGAGGCAGCTGTTCAGCTCGCTCGATGTGCAGCTTTGCAGGCCACGCCCTGGCATAGACCGTTACCAGCCAAAACCACTAGACCACCACAGGACAAACCGAAGGAATCTCACCTAGAACGAGATCTTTTGACCAAATCAGGGCTACCGCGCAGCCTTGCACAGTGGGTAAGAAGCAAAATTACCACAAGAAAGAGGGGGGAGAGGAACAACTGAGGAATTCATAACTGTAAACCAAAAATGTAGCCTGCATAAACTTTTCGGATTCTTTGTCTAGCAAATCTACGGGTATGCTAACCTCTTCCTTTCGCCCCTTCTCTCTTTACACGGTCCAACAAAATTGAGAAAGATATGCAGGTATAGAGTGAGAATACTATATGTATAATATATCCTAGGTAGGCAGACTGATGGACCATTGAACGACGAGCATGAGCGGATGACGGAGACGGAGGAGCTAGGTGCTGCAATGGCAGGGGAGGGACGCTATCTTCATCGTGCAGCAAAGGGGCCTGGACCCTGGGCACCGGCGATAGCGCAGCTCCATCACAAACTCATTCGCCGGAGCACCCACCGGCCTCAGGACCTCTTCCTTCGGCTTGCAGCTCAGCCACCGCTCGAGTAGGCCGTGCAGCGTTGTCGAGGGGCACACCGACTCATCATGGCATAAGATCTCCACCTGCATTTCGCACAAGTGTATACACAAGGGGTCAAACAAAAGAGCAGGTTCACATACTCTCGGTTTGTGGGCACACAGACTCGCGCACACTCACTAACAGGAAGAGATATGATAGGATGGATCATTGAGCTGCAAAATGTTTTAGTGCCGTATTCTTTGGGAGCTTTGAACAGAAAAATGGTGCAATTAAATCCTACTATGTCACCATCCAAATCTACAAATGCAGCAGGGTGGTTCCTTTTAATGGAAATCCATGGGGACAGTGGCCCCTTCACAATTTCTGAAAAACAAAATCTAGAAATGTAGCAAAGTCCAGATTTATCGGTAAATGTAGTACATGGAAGCAAGCACCTTGATAGCAGGGCACAGACTTGAGTAGGGTTTGTGGAGTGGCAGCAATAAAAAATGGAAGTACAATGACATCTAAAAGGCCCACCTTATCGTCACTTGCTAGCTCAAGTTTTTTCATAATCAGCCTCAGGATGGAGGATACCCGCATAGTTCCATCTCTGAAACAAGAAGAAAAAATCATATTGAAGAACAGAATGTATTAAATTCTTGGAATCTACTAACATGTTATTACATCAGCGAAAACTGAATTGCTGGTAGGAATGAATGAAAAAAAGCATGCAGGATTTTCGGATGAAATATCTTCTCCACCTGTCATAAAAATTCACAAGACCACTGTTTTTCTAGGTTCTTCACCTTCATATTTTGAGATGAAGAGAAGAACTCTTGCTAATACCAGAGCAATCTATGCATCTAGTAAAAAACAATCAAAGATAACAGGAAAAGGGGCATCAGCACACTGAGCCATCTAAGCTGGGAAAATATCTCCACCAACATATGCTATGATTAAGAGGATGCTAAGTATGAGAGGCCTATATCATTGTTGACAAGGAAACTTGAAGCCTAAAGGGGAACTCACTTAATTCTGTAGAAATTCTTTTCTAGCTGAGGCAACAGTTTAGCTTCTATCCTGCAAAACAATTTTCATTTTGATGTGACAACACAAAACACATGGTCCATCAGAATCTGTATATATATATTGAATAGAGATGCTGCAAGAGGTCTTACTGGTTCGGTGAAGTGACTAGTGAAAACCAGACTTGGGTAGTTATTCCATCATGCGAGTCTGCTTCTGGGCTTTCCCTCGGAGTATGCTCTGTGGTTGTTTTATTTTTGTGACTTTCCTTGAGACAAGGACTTGGATTCTGCGATTTCTTCGCGCTTGCCACGACTAAACTCCGTAAGGGCTTCTCAAGCTCTTCCTTGTCAATCGTCCCATGATTCTTTCCATCTTCAGAAATATCTACACTGTTCTGTTTGGGATGGAAGTGTAGTTAGAATAAGAAAATGTTACAAGACAACTGGCATAAAACTTGCATATGAATTATGTGTTGATAACACTTCAATACTACCTGTTTTTTATTTGCAGATGTTGTCATCTTGGTAGATTTTAGTGCCGAGGCCTTCTCAGCCATCTGATAGCGGTCTTCAGATTTATTTGGCAATTTACCGAGAGAAAACGTCTGGGATGTGATAGTCCTTCTTGCAGCTTTGGTTCTCCGTCCTGTCAGAGTAGACTGTGTTGACATCTTTGGGGTTTCAACCAAGGAAGAAATGGACCTCTCTTTTCTCTTCGCTGGCAATGTAATAGTTGGAGCCTCAAAAGCATCTACATCTGCCTTAGGTGGAAACAAATAATTTCTGATAGCCTGAATACTTATATCAGCCCTTCAAACAAGGAACCAATCAATCATGTTAGGTAGCAGCATATAGTTGAGTACCTGAGTCGAGATTGCAGGAAAAAAAAAAGAATGATGGTGGCTGGAATTCTAAGATTTTGCTTCACCAAACAAAAATGCATATACACTGTTTAGCAAGCGTGTGTATTTCAGCCAGTGTTATTAGACAAGATAACAATGTAGCAGGCAGTCGGCACGAAGAGCTGTGATAGCTGTTACAACTTACGCAAGATTTATACAGTAGAATCCACAGGAGTGTAATTATAAGCTAGTATACTCTCACTAATAACCAGAAGGAACTATTTTTAATTCAAATGTGTATAGAGATATTAACAGTACATATACTCTTATTCCTCACAAAAATATTAAGTGCACTTTTCTGCGGTACAAGGGTCGTACATATACTCTTATTCTTCAGAAAAATGTTAAGTGCACTTTTCTACTGTTTTATATAAGGGTCCAAATGAGCTAATTGTTTCTGCAGCTATTAATAAATGGTGTGTGTGAACACCATATTTTACTGAAAGGTACGAATTTTAAAATGGAAAACACAATGGAAATGTATTTGAACTCCTATCACTTTAAGGATCAAGTTACAAGTGTCGACATGTTTGCTTGTTGGAATCGCAGATATCCTTCATGATAGTTTTATATGGATTCTAACATGAATTTTATTAGTCTGTTTTCTCCATTCTGGCCATCTGTTGCTCTATAGTCTATACATCCTTATACTGCCAAGTTCTTAAGGCTGCGTTGGGCGTCGTCGGCGAAGGGAAAACTTACAGAGACAAGGACAGGAGTGTCGGACTGTGGGGTCTGGTCAGTCGGCTGCAGTACGAAAACTGTTGGCCGCTGATGCGGGGCTTTAGTACGTGGACCCTGAGGCAAACTGCCGACTTATCCAATGATGCTCTGACACGTGCAATAGGAGGGAGAGGAGCCACAAAATTTTGTGTTGGCCCAATTATTACTGAGATGAAACAAGCTGGAGGACTTGCAGCATGAGCCATTTTGAGGCAGACGGAGAACTATAGAATTTGTTCTATTGTTACAGATGAACAGAAGATTTTGGATCATGTATTCTTACTTGATTTAGTATCCATAGAACCTCCAAATGGCTCATTTTGACATGCACTGTATGTACTATTAGTGTAAGAAGGCCTAAAAAAGTGGTAGCACCACTTCTTAAGGCTCACATGTTATTAACGCTATGCAGGTGTACTTACAGGAATTTAAAGAAAAAAGAGAACTGACAAGTTGGAAAAACAATGTTGTACAGCAGATAACCTTGGTATTTTAACAATTACTTACCTGAGTTTCTCTTCAGGAGTGATCCCAAGAGCAACGTCGCATACTGGGCAGGCTTCGATCTCCTCCTCATCTATTTTCTTCATAATACATTCCCGGCAAACTGCTTACAAAAATATGGTCACAAGAGGAACTCTACAGACAAGCATGCGAGTATCATACAGAGATTTGAAAGAACCGAATTTTATGTGCTCGACAAAGGAAAGCTACATTATGAGTAAAATACAAAGTAGCAACAATGCAATAAGAGTAGATACTTGACTTGCATCCAGATTGATAGCTTGAACAAGACTGACAACTGCGCTGTACTT
The DNA here is from genome assembly GCF_018294505.1 of Triticum aestivum. NCBI lineage: Eukaryota > Viridiplantae > Streptophyta > Magnoliopsida > Poales > Poaceae > Triticum > Triticum aestivum. Next base: position 581,342,292 of record NC_057806.1, on the reverse strand, counting down.
GCGGTGCAGCAGTAGCTGTCAGGCTTATCAATCAAGAACGTTTGTTTAGATAATCAGAGTGATCATCCTCCTGGCATCTACATCATGTGGTGCAGCCACTTTGTCAAAAAAAAAAGTGGTGTGGCCATTTTTTTTTTTACAATGTGAAGCGCGGCTATACCAAAAACATAGATCTGAGATACTTCCCCAATACAAATAACTATATAAGACAGCACGCCACTGAATACCCGTTCTACTAACCAGAAGCATCGATAACATAACCAAACGGACAGGAGTCAAGCATTTGCTAAAGAGGTATGGTTGCTTGCTGGCTCTCACCATCCATGAGTAGCGAGCAATGCTCTCTCTGTAAGCTCGATCCCTGGATGATGGTGGAAGAAGATCAACAATTCTGACAAGACAAGTGCAAAGAGGAGCAGTGGAGGTGGCTTGTGCGACTGTAGCTGCATGGCATATTTGCTTGGAATGAGAGAAACAAGAGGATTTTTTCAGAGAACAGAATACTACGGCTGCTAATGTTTGGGAGCTAGTGAGTGTAGGATTTAGCCTCCTGATGGATGCTTTTCAAGAGTAGTTCTGCTCCTTTTTTTTGTACAGCCGAAGTGTTGTTGACACCTGCTAATGTTCGGATTTTTATTGTTTCCCTTCTGCTCTGTTTGAGCCACCCTGCACTTAATGCAACAGCAAAACACCTGCTACTTACAGTCACACGCGCACATACACACACAAAAGATTCAGCTTGGCTGCATTGTCGACTCCAGAGAACAGGGATGGCATGGCGGCTCCGGTGGGACTGGTGCGCGAGAGCACGGGCGAAGAAACCATGGCTTCGATCGGCCGCACAGTGTTTCTCCGGAGTAGCTCCGGCGCATGCGGCTACCGGAGAGGAAACGCCTGCCTCTTGGTCCAGGATGACGAAGCAGACCCAGCTCCAACGAGAACGCCGGCCAAGCAGAGCGAACGCGGCGGAAGGTGGCCGCCCGGGCCAGACCGCAGCGGCACGCAATCAGAAGCCTCGGCAATTCGCACGAGACCGGTGGCGGCTCCGGCGCTCATCTGGGATCAGGAAGTCGCGTCGAACGCCAACCTGATTACCACGCCACCACTGACAGAGAGACAGACGGAACAGGGACAGAGAAAGCAGAACATCCGACACCAAAACCAAGGAGGGCAGCGCGACGCGACGGGGGGGCATGGGGGCGTCCGCGCGCAGCGGCGCGGGACGCCGGCGCGTGCAGCGCAGACACGACGGAGAAGAGAGAGGGAGGGCGGACGGAAGAGAAAAGAAATCGTAGAGGCGGCGGGGGAGCGGGGTAGAGAGAGGGAGAGAGAACTCACAGGTATGGCCGCACTCGGTGAAGGCGCTGGCCTCCCGGAAGTAGCCGTCGCAGAGAGGGCACGTCACGCACGGGGCGAGCAGCGCCCGCCGCACGCGAGCTACCCCCGGCGCGTGCCCCATCTCCCCGCCGCCGGCAACCACCTTCGCCACCTCCTCCTCCTCGTCGTCGGCCTCCTCGTCAGAAGAGCCCGGGGCCCGGGGGAGGAGGAGAATCAGGAATACGCGGCGCGGGGCGATGGAATCGAGGGCATTGACCGGCCGGGACAACAGAGGCGCGGCGGCTGCGGCGGCGGAGCTCCGGCGAGGCACGGGGGTTTGGGGGGCCGGGGAGTACGAAGTCTTTTCCTATTGCGCCGTATAAATAGAGGAAATTGGAGTGGCAGAGGCGATTGCGTGTTGGCGGCGCCGGGTGCGCGTAGCCTATAAGGACCTATGTGCGATTTGTATTCGGAACTGTCTTCCTATTGTTTTTCCAAATTTATCTGCTCTTTTTCCTGTTCCGAACCAGGCCGTTCCAATTTTCGTTGTTCCATAATTAGTGTAGATAAGATTCATTTTGTGTGTGGGTAGGTGGCGAATTTCTTGTACAAAGCAAAGAGACCATAAAGAGGGGTAACTTGTTGTGTGTGTTTGGTTGCTCGGCTTGTTTTCGGCCTTCCTGCACGAGTCACCCTATGAAGTCTGCACAAGCTGAAACGCCGCGGTTGGGACCGAGTTCTGCAGTTCGTTTGGTAGCTCGCATGGCATCAGTGCTTATTTTCTACATGGGAGCTATGTCTCTCATATTGCGAGATGTAGCTTGGCCTCGCCTTACCTCTGGCACTGGTTGCGCGGTGGCTTTAGTGGGCCAGCCGATTAAGACGGTTTTGGGAAGATTCTTTACATGTGCTTTCTACATTGTATAAACATATTAAAAACAACTTGAACATCTTTCTACATTGTAGAAACATTTTTCTAATATTTCCTGAACATGTTTTTGAAATCCGTGAAATTTTTAAAAAAGTTCAAGAACATTTTTTCAATGTTATGAAACAAAAAAAAGCAATTACATTAACTATTTTGAGCAAATGTGCTCAACATATTTCTGAACGTGTGAACATATTTTGAATGATATAAATTAAAAAAATTGTGAACATTTTATTAAATGATAGGGACATTTTTTAAAAAACACACGAATATTTTTCAAATGTTAAGGACATTTTTTTGAATGCTATCAACATTTTTAAAATTTACATGTACATTATTTCTACATTACATGAACATTTTAAATGTGTGGTGAACACTTTTAAAAATTTGAGTAAATTAATTTCTGAAACATATATATTCGAAATATTTCAAGTTACGGGTCCCTATCTGAATGGTAGTCATGCCAGCTCTTGGTTTGTTCACATAGATAGCCGACCTCCATGGTAATTTCCCCTGTGAAGCCGGCCTCAGAAGTCGGTCTCCTGGGAAACACTTGTAAAAATTTTGAACATGAGGTCTCGGTCCCGAGAGCCGGGAAGGGGGTATACCAAGATCCGACCCAACTGCCGTCATAGGGCATTTTATTTGCCTGATGGTGCATCGAAGGGTAGATACAAGGAGGTTCTAAAGTTAAAACATTCTTCTAAAAGGTCAAGCGGTTGGATAGAAATTTTGTTGTCTATCTCCCGCTGTTGAATGGGCTTTAGAGTTTCGGCCTTTAGCGCACTTCTTGTTTTTTTAGCTAGCGTCGCCTCTGGGCTTGGATTGAGTGGGCCAGCAGAGCATTCGTTTGCATGATGAGCCAGGTGAAGTTCTCCCATGGGTCGCCAAATGTTAGAGATTATTGGATTGCAGGCCTGGAATAAAGGTCCAAAATAATTTCAATCTCAAAAGGCAGGAGACTGGAATTTCTGTTGCAACTGATCAAACGTGAAACCGTTAGGGAGGTTATATGAGAGTTTGGAAATAGCTCATCCCAATTGGTCTACCCTAATGTATAGAAATACAGGACCAGAAAAAAAATAGTAGCAGTTACCGCCTAAAATTCATCGGGACATCAGGTTGAGCCAGCAATGGTGCATCTAGGAGGGATGTGAGGTCCAATCTTCTATCTCTCAAGGGTCACCTAGGCCCATACTTGAAGCTCTCTCAAGTAGCAAGCGATCAGCCTTTTCCTTGATGGATCTAGTCCTGTGTTGGCTCCTCCTCCATGTACCTTGTACGATCCATCGATCGATCGATCAAGTTGTTTCCTATTTGGCGCTTATACCGTTGTTTACGCCAAATCCTCGATAGATTCTTTATGGGCTACCCCGTATATGGCACCAATGCGAAGCGTCCCTTTCCTAGTTTTGTGAAGCCCCGACAAGCTTCCAGCCCAAGTTTTGGCAAGTTTGTGGAAGCTTTTGTCTGGGTTTTTTTTCGAATGGTTTTCTTTGGTTTATTCTTTTTTTTCTTCTTTTTTTTCAAATGCGCGACTTCATCCAAATTCAAACACCATTATAAAAATTACAAACTTTTAAAATTTCCTGAAGTTTTTAAAAGTACATGAACATTTTCAAATTCGTAAACCGTTTTTCAAAACTTGCAAACTTCATCATATCTATGAACTTTTTTTTGAATATATCAACTTTTCTTCAAACAGATGAATGTTCTCAAATCTACAAACTTTTTTATTTATAAACTTTTAAAAAAATACATTAACTTTTTCAAAATTGATGAATTATTTCAACTTCATTTTTTTCAAAAACCATGAAATTATTTGAGTCACGAACTTTTTTCAAAGGACAACATTCCTAGAGGTTTTTTGATTTTTGTTGAACTTTTTCTGAATTTATGACTTTTTTTGCATTCGTGAACATTTCTCAACTTCATGGATTTTTTTTGAATTCATAAACATTTCTTGAGTACATGCGCTTTTCTCAAATTCATATTTTTTTCAATTTTTCATGGAAATTTTCCTGAATTCTTGGTGTTCTATTGAATTCATGACAATTTCTCGGGTTTGCAAAATTTTTACAAATTTGTGAACTTTTTTACGAATTCATGAACTTTCCTTAATTTCCTGATTTTTTTTGGAGTTTTTGCATTTTTTAGAAGTCAACGATGTGCTGTTCATCAGTCAACATTCCACCTGTCACCTGATGGAATGAACAGGCGAACGAGCGAGCGAACTATTGTTGTTGGCCAGGTCCACTCAAGAGTGCGGGCCGAACGGTTTAAGAATAAGCGTAACTGCGCTATTTATAGCACACAGATTTAGAAAAACATGATATTTCCGAAAGGAAAATGTAAAGAAAATTTGAAAGTTCACACATTTCAAAACCAATCACGAATTCAACGAACTTCACAAATTATAAAAAAGTTCACATATTTGAAAAAGTTCATCAAATTTGAAAAAAGGTTCATAAAAAAAGAAAACAGTTCATCAAAATTGAAAAATGTTTGTCGATTTTGAAAAAAATATTTATCAAATTTGAAAATGTTGGTCGATTCTGAAAAAAGTTTCCAAAATTCAAAAAAAGTTCATGGATTTTCAAAAAGGTGCAAAAATTTGAAAAAAAAGTGCATCAAATTACCAAAAAAGTGCGTCCAATTTTTTTTTAAGAAAATCATTAATTCGGAGAAAAAGTTCGCGTGTTTGCAAAGAATTTCTCAAACCAGGGAAAAGAAAAAAGAAAAAGAAAAAAGGAAAATGATTCTTTTATGGGCCGGCCCGTGTAAGGCACACGTGGAAAGCTGATTTCCTTGCTTTGGGAAGCTTCCAGAACCTTCCTTGGCCGGGTTTACGAAACTTCTGGAAGCTTCCTTTCGGGGTTTTTTTGGTGGGGGGGGGGTCTGGGAAGATTTTTGTTTCGTTTTTCTTTTGGAGTTTTTTTTGGGAAGGTTTTTGTTCGTTTGTCCTTTTTTCCCTTTTTTCCTAATGTGTGAACTCTTTCCAATTTCTAAAACTATTTCGAATTTCACAAAAAAATTGCTTTTTCAAATTCCTGGTTTTTTAAAAAATTCGTGGAACTTTCTCAAATTTGTGAACTCTTTTTTGAATACGTGAACTTTGTCAAATTTCGTGCCGGTTGCGCCCGTTAAGGTGTTATAACCACAACTAGGCACATGTACGCGCAAGGTGATCGAACCCAGAATCTCCTTGTACTTGAGAAACTGCAGTAACCACCCCGGCCACAATGCATGTTGTGATAATTTCTCCATTTTTCTTATTTTTATTTTTTTTCCTTTTATTTTATTTTCTTTTTCTTAAATTCATGAACTTTTCTCAAAATCCAAAATCGGTGAACTGCATGTTGCACTATAAATACATTTTCTCTGCACTGCATGTTCGTGGGTTGGCGAACCAGATGCGGCAATGAGGGCCAGTTGCTTGAACCGAAGCATAAAGCGTCGTATAGGAGCTCCTAGTCGCAACATAGGAGCTATATCAACTCACATCTAAGAACTGTCGTCATTCTGCCTCATTGCTTCATGTTACGTATCGAGACATGGCCACGTGCGGACGCACCAACTCCCACTGCAAACTGGCCATGGCGTGATCTTGACATACACGGCCGCAAGATCATGTGCACGTGCACAACCAGAAGCCGATCAATACCTAGCCTAGCGTGGTTAAAAAAATTAACAAGGGTAATTTTTATAAAAGGTGTTCATTTCAAACTCTTACCATGATCTATCAAAATTTGTGTCAACTTAAACAACTAGTGAAACAAGGTGCATTAGCTAGGATTTTAACTCATAATTAGGGCACACTTTGTTCAACTAGGAAATTGTTCATGTTGTGTAATTTGTGTTTATCAGTTGCATGTGTAATATGGATAAATTTCTTTTCGAAAGAAAATCACAATTGCAAGATGCTCCAAAAGACCTCATTTGGGAAGAGGAGATTTAGTATGATCTTGGCACGAGAAAATTGATATAACACTACCATCAGAATTTCATGGCTTGGAGGAATATCCTAAAGGCAATTCTCAAAGTTTTAGTTGTTGAAGGACCTTCATTCAGGCATTTATTATGTTCTACTTGAATGTGTCATTATATTATTTATCCTATAGGTTACTGAACGATGATGTCGTATAATGTATTTAGGAATTTGGAAATGCAAGACATCATTTTCAAGTAATTTCGTCTTTTGTTTTACTCATTCCATCCCAAAATAAGTGTCTCAATTTTAGTACAACTATTATACTTCCGCCGTCCTAAAATAAGTGTCTAGAAGGAATTATTTGATTTTGGGCATGAAGAGATTCTTGAGTTTCATTTCTTGTAGAAGGAAAAAATTTGTTGATGAATGTGATTTTCAACAGTACTACCGCTCATTTATTGCATCACCAAGGCCTGTTACGTTCCATGGAATAATTGAAAAGAAAATTTTCTTCATCCTAGAGCTACATTGCATTGATTACAGCTAATAGAGCAGTTGAACATCCTAAACAAACTACTAATAGCGACGGAGCGAGCAGGAGGGAGTTGGGAATCATAGTAGGAAACAAAAAAATTGTCGTATGAATAAAAAATCAGAAACACTATGATGATAGATACAAGGTTATCTGGTCGTTACCAACTCGGAGTTGGGGTAGAAGAAGAGTTGGTGAAGATTGTTCTTGAAGTCCTTCAAACTGTCCCATGAACAGCTCCCTCAAATGAAGATTGAACACACGATCTCTCTATGGGTTGCACATGTACCGAAGTAGTGGTTCGGCAGAGCTCCATCGTCCGAATGAAGAACCGCTGAGAAAACTAGAGGGAGAAGTAGTCTAGCGATGTCAACATCTAGATCAACTAGACGCGAGAGAGAAAACTAGGGACAGGGCAGCAACGAGGCAACCTCCAAGGGTTTTGTGTGTTCTAGGGGTTGCCCTGCCCCTATATTTATATAGGGTCACATCTTAAGGAGTTGCTTGGGGCAAGGTCAAGACGCCAGGGCCTTACCTCTTGGCCCAACTAAGGTGTCCTCGTATGAGGGACCCTTTGGATTTATCCGGAAGGTTGCAAAACCTTTTGGACACTAGCAGAAGTTTCCAGGACCATCTCGGAACCTCCTAGAACATTTTCGGGAGCATCCAAAATACTTCTGAAACCACCCGAAACTCTTTTGATGCCCATTCTCTCATTCTCCTTTATCTCCTACCTTTCTAAGAAATCACTAGACATTAAGTGTGTGACCTTATAGGTTTGGTAAAGTATAGACATGATCGGAACTCCTTCCGTCCAATGATCAATAACAGAACCATGGAGATCTATATTGACCGCTATACCCACAAACCAATTAGTCTAGTGAACCTATAGTTATTGTATGCTATTCTCTTTTGCTTCGCAATACTTTACAAAACCCGAGTTGATCAGGGAAACAAACACGAGAATAAGAATCTATTTTTACCGTTTATTATTTTACATGTGCACATTAGTTTTCCACTCAGCCTCGTGGTTATTGCAAACTTGAGAACCATTGTAGTTATAGCATACAAATAGGACATAAAACATTAATTATAAACTTGGAAATAAATAATAACACAACTATTATTGCCTCTAGGGCATATTTCCAACAGAGGGATTGCACACAACATGTCAATTATTACCCTGTATAGGCTTGAACTTGTTAGACATACTAGGGTTTGGAACAATGCTCAATACCCTTGGTGGGTACGGCTGTCATATATTTATAAGAGGAAATCGTACAAATACAGGTTATGTTACAACACGTATATCTACTATATACTTAGTCTAACACCCTCCCTTAATCTTAACTATGTCCTGAAACACTCAGAAGGCTAAGATTGCGTCGACATCCTTCAAAAGAAGGCAAGGGCAAGGGTTTAGTGAAAATATCAGCAAGCTGATCCTTAGAAGAAATAAACTTGATATGAAGGAGCTTTTGAGCAACACGTTCCCTCACAAAGTGATAGTCAACTTTGATGTGCTCCGTTCGGGCATGAAATACTCGATTGGATGAAAGATATGTGGCACCGATGTTATCACACCAAAGGACAGGTGGCTGAGTTGGAGAGACCTTCAACTCTCGAAGCAACGACTGCACCCACATGATCTCAGCTGTGGCATTAGCAATCTCTTTGTACTCAGCTTCAGTACTACTCCGAGACACTGTAGCTTGCTTGCGGCCTTGCCAGGCAATCAAGTTAGATCCAAAGAACACAGCATGTCCCCCCGTGGATCACCGATCATTAGGACTACCAGCCCAATCGGCATCAGAAAATGCTGAGATCGGTCCAGAAGGTGCAGGTTGAAGATGAAGACCATATGAACCCGTGTGACGAACATAGTGCAAGATGCGCTTAACGGCTGACCAGTGAGGATCACGCGGTGCATGAAGGTACTAGCACACACGGTTAACTGCAAATGATATGTCTGGTCGAGTAATGAGCAAGTACTGCAGCCCACCAACAATGTTGCGGTACTCAGTAGCATCCTCGGGAGAGAGCAAATCACAGACAAGAGATGTCAGTTTGTCTGTGGCAGACATAGGAGTCGTAGCAGTCTTGCACTGTAACATACCTACACGACGTAGGAGATCCTAGGAGTACTTCTTCTGAGTAAGAGTCAAGCCACCATCAGAATGAAGAACCTCCAGACCTAGAAAATAATGCAGTTTCCCAAGATCCTTAACATCAAACTCAACACCAAGAGAGGACACAAGCCGATCCGTAGCAGCAACAGACAAACTGACAATGATGATGTCATCAACATAGACCAGGATGTACATAGTCACCTTAGGTCGCTGGAGAATAAACAGAGACGTGTCTGCTGTAGAAGGCACAAACCCATGCGCACGAAGAGCAGCGCTAGGACGTGCATGCCACACCCGAGGGGCCTGCTTCAGACCATAAAGGGCCTTGACAAGACGACACAAATGATGTGGCTGAGCAGGATCAACAAAACCTGGCGACTGACGCATATAAACCTCTTCTTCCAGAACTCCATGGAGAAAAGCATTCTGAACATCAAGCTATCAAATCGTCCATCCTCGAGTAATAGCCAAGGAGAGAAGAACATGAATAGTAGTTGGTTTAATAACAAGACTGAACGTGTCTTCATAATCAATGCCATACCGTTGTTTGAAGCCCTTGGCAACCAGGCGTGCCTTGTACCTCTCAATGGAGCCATTAGCATGTTTATTCACCTTGAATACCCATTTAGAGTCAATGACATTGACACCCAATGGAGGTGGAACCAGACGCCAAGTGTTGTTTCTTGGAAGAGCATGGATCTCCTGCTCGATCGCAGCACGCCACTGTGGAATGCCTAGTGCTGCCTGAAAATGTCGCGGTTCAGCCGTAGGATCGGCCTCCGCATGCGCCACACAGGCTGCAAGCCACGAGACATTGCCGTCAGTGCACTTCTTTGGTTGGAAGATGCCACTCTTGCTACGTGTATGAGGACGCGGGATGACAGGCATAGGTGGAGGTAGAGCTGCCATCGTAGAGGAGCCACTGTACATCAACGCGGAGGAGGACGCGCCTGCGGGCGAGTCAATGATCGCGTCCGGTGGCATGGTCAAGGTCGACGCCAGGCCTGGAGTGGTCAGCGAAGATGGGCCAGGCATGGTCGCCGACGACGGGACGGGCGATGAAGACCCACCTGAAGAACCGGACGGTGAGGCCATCGGCCCAGGTGACAGCGCCGCGGGGTCAGCCGGCCCAGGCGATAGCGAGGCTGCTGGCCCAGGCGACGCGTGCGCCCCATCGGATCCACATGCATGGGACATGCACGCGCTATCCACGTCGGGGACAGTCGGCGTAGCAGCGGAGGCAGCCGGCATAGCGGCAACTGGCGTAGTTGAGGCTGCATCATCATCAACAAGCTCAAGTCGAGCACCTCGTCCAGTCCTTGCACCATGGTTAGGCAACAATAGAGGAGAATATGCAGCATCCACAAATTGATCAGGCAAAACTAGAAAAGAGTGCAACTCGGTAATGGGAGTATCAGTGGGTGATGTGAGCGTGGAAAAAGGGAAGACAGTCTCATCGAACACAACATCACGGGAAATGTAAACACGATTCGCCGGAATGGGGAGACACTTGTAACCTTTGTGGAGAGGACTGTACCCAAGGAACACACATTTTTTTATCGATACTCAAGTTTATGCTTATTGTACAGACGAAGATGCGGCCAACACGCACAACCGAACACTTTGAGGAAGGAGTAATCTGGAGTTTTATGAAGCAACACTTCTAGAGGAGACTTCGTGTGAAGAAGTCGTGTAGGAATTCTGTTTATCAAAAAACAAGCAGTAACAAAAGCATCGCTCTAGAACCGAAATGGGGAAGAGGCATGTGCAAGAAGTGTGAGACCAGTTTCAACTATGTGACGGTGCTTGCGCTCAGCTGCACCGTTCTGCTGATGTGTATGAGGACAAGACACATGGTGTGAGATGCCAAGCTTCTGAAAGAAGGTGTTAAGATTACGGTATTCACCCCCCAATCTGACTGAACATGGATAATTTTGTGCTTAAGCAACCGCTCAACATGTGCTTGAAATTGCATAAAGACATGAAACACATCAGATTTGCGCTTAATAAGATAAATCCAAGTAAAGCGACTGAAAGCATCGATGAAACTGACATAATAGTTGTGACCACTGATAGAAGTTTGGGCATAGCCCCACACATCTGAAAACACAAGTTCAAGAGGAGCCTTGACAACACGACTTGATACAGAAAAAGGTAACTGATGACTCTTGCCTTGTTGGCAGGAATCACACACTAGAAACTCCTTATTACTCGACTCAATGGGAAGATGATGACGATGAAGCACATGGCACACAATGGGAGTGGCAGGATGGCCAAGGCGAGAATGCCACTGCGATGATGACACCCGAACACCACTGAAAACTTGAGATACTCGTGGCACATCAAGCGCATATAAGCCATCGTGACCTCGACCACTAAGTAGAACGTCCCCCGTGTCCCGGTCCTTAAAAAATGGAAAGGGTGAAACTCAACAAACACATTGTTGTCACGAGTTAATTTAGGAACCGAGAGTAAACTACGTGTGACTGAAGGAACACGAAGGACATCAAGAAGACGCAAGGTTTTAGTGGTACGCGAAGGGAGAGATGCCTGACCAACATGTGAGATGGGCATACCTGATCCATTGGCAGTGTGGACCTGATCATGACCGGTGTAGGGCTGGCGAGTGGCCAGCTTGTCAAGCTGGCTCGTCAAGTGGTCCGTGGCACCTGTGTCCATGTACCAAGCAGGATCCACAGAATATGAAGGAGTGAACCCAGGCTCCTGTGTAGCGACAACAGCTTGCTTCTCGTTACCCTTTCCATTATTCCCAATGCCAAGGAAATCACGTTTAAAGCGCCGATGGCATTCAGACGCCAAGTGCCCCACAATACCGCAGAGCTGACACTCAATCCCACCACCACATGCCTCGCAGTGGAGCCGCTTGCGGCCAGTCGGAGGAGGAGCCGGAGCGGGCGGATGATGATCCTCAAGTGTAGGGGGTCTACCGTAGCCTTTTCGATAAGTAAGAGTGTCGAACCCAACGAGGAGCAGAAGGAAATGATAAGCAATTTTCAGTAAGGTATTCTCTGCAAGCACTAAAATTATCGATAACAGATAGTTTTGTGATAAGGTAATTTGTAACGAGTAGCAAGTAATCAAAGTAAATAAGGTCCAGCAAGATGGCCCAATCCTTTTTGTAGCAAGGGACAAGCATGGACAAACTCTTATATGAAGAAAAGCGCTCCCGAGGACACATGGGAATGATCGTCAAGCTAGTTTTCATCACGATCATATGATTCGCGTTCGGTACTTTGATAATTTGATATGTGGGTGGACCGGTACTTGGGTGCTGTCCTTACTTGGACAAGCATCCCACTTATGATTAACCCCCATTGCAAGCATCCGCAACAACAGAAGTATTAAGGTAAACCTAACCATAGCATGAAACATATGGATCCAAATCAGCCCCTTACGAAGCAACACATAAACTAGGGTTTAAGCTTCTATCACTCTAGCAACCCATCATCTACTTATTACTTCCCAATGCCTCCCTCTAGGCCCAAACAATGGTGAAGTGTCATGTAGTCGATGTTCACATGACACCACTAGAGGGATGACAACATACATCTCATCAAAATATCAAACGGATACCAAATTCACATGACTACTAGTAGAAAGACTTCTCCCATGTCCTCAGGAAGAAACGTAACTACTCACAAAGCCTATTCATGTTCATAATCAGAGGGGTATTAATATGCATAATGGATCTGAACATATGATCTTCCACCAAGTAAACCAACTCGCATCAACTACAAGGAGTAATCAACACTACTAGCAACCCACAGGTACCAATCTGAGGTTTGGATACAAAGATTGAATGCAACAGATGAACTAGGGTTTGTGATGAGATGGTGCTGGTGAAGATGCTGATGGAGATTGAGCCCCTCCCAATGAGAGGATCGTTGGTGATGACAATGGTGATGATTTCCCCCTCCCGGAGGGAAGTGTCCCCGGCAGAACAGCTCTGCCGGAGCCCTAGGTTGGTTCCGCCAAGGTTCCGCCTCGTGGCGGCGGAGTCTCGTCCCGAAAGCTTGCTTATGATTTTTTTCCTCGACGAAAGACTCCATATAGCAGAAGATGGGCATCGGAGGGCCACCAAGGGGCCCATTAGGCAGGGGGCGCGCCCAGGGGGTAGGGCGCGCCCCCCACCCTCATGGCTGGTGGGTGGCCCCCCTCCGATACTTCTTGCATTCAGTAATTTTTATATATTCTGGAAATAACTTCCGTGAAGTTTCAGGACTTTTGGAGCTGTGCAGAATAGGTCTCTAATATTTTCTCCTTTTCCAGCCTAGAATTCCAGCTGCAGGCATTCTCCCTCTTTATGTAAACCTTGTAAAATAAGAGAGAATAGGCATAAGTATTGTGACATAATGTGTAATAACAGCCCATAATGCAATAAATATCAATATAAAAGAATGATGCAAAATGTACGTATCAACTCCCCCAAGTTTAGACCTCGCTTGTCCTCAAGCGAAAGCCGAAATCAAAAAATATGTCCACATGTTTAAAGATAGAGGTGTCGATGGAAATAAAATACGGACATGAGGGCATCATGATCATTCTTAGAACAACAACAACAACAACACACACACACACACACACACACACACACACATATATATATATGTATATATATATATATATTGTCATATGATCTCTTATGCTAAAGTAACAATTCAATCACAATTTCAAGTATGAATCATAAACTTCATTGAGAACCAACAAACTCTAATCTCAGCCATTGAGGCAATTGCAATTTATCATAACATAGGAAAGAGTCAATATAAGAGCTTTTCAGCAAGTCCACATACTCAACTATCATTTAGTCTTTCACAATTGCTAACACTCATGCAATATTTATGGGTATGAAGTTTTAATCGGACACAGAGAAAGATAGGGGCTTATAATTTTGCCTCCCAATGTTTTACCTCAAGGGTAATGTCAACAATAATAGTTCATGAAGACTCACATCCAATTAGCTATATATATCAGGATCTTTCCAATATATTGTGCTTGCCCAAGGATAAAATGTAAAAAGGAAAGGTGAAGATCACCATGACTCTTATGTAAGGTAGAAGGTAAAGGTAAAAGCTAGGCCCTTCGTACAGGGAAGCAGAGGTTTTCATGCACTTTTATGGTTGGATGCACAAAATCTTAATGCAAAAGAACGTCACTTTATATTGCCACTTGTGATATGGACCTTTATTATGCAGTCCGTCGCTTTTATTTCTTCCATATCACAAGATCATATAAAGCTCATTTTCTCCGCACTAATAAGTCATACATATTTAGAGAGCAATTTTTATTGCTTGCACCAATGACAACTTACTTGAAGGATCTTACTCAATCCATAGGTAGGTATGGTGGACTCTCATGGCAAAACTAGGTTTAGGGATATTTGGAAGCACAAGTAGTATCTCTACTTGGTGCAAAGAAATTGGCTAGCATGAGAGAGAAAGGCAAGCTCAACATGTTGGATGATCCATGACAATATAATTTATCTCAGATGAAAGAAAACATAACCCATTATGTTGTCTTCCTTGTCCAACGTCACTCTTTAGCATGTCATACTTTAATGAGTGCTCACAATCATAAATGATGTCCAAGATATAGTATATTTATATGTGAACCTCTCTTTCTTTATTACTTCCTATTAATTGCAACAATGACCAAAACTATGTTTGTCGACTCTCAACAACTTTTATTCATCATACTCTTTATATGTGAAGTCATTACTCTCCATAAGATCCATATGATCTCTTTATTTCTTTTTATTTCTTCTCTTTTATTTTATTCCCTCAAGATCATAGCAAAATAATCAAGCCTTGACTCAACACTAATCTTTATTATATATAACTCACGGACTCGATTACATAGGAAGATCATAAAGCAAAAAATCACAACTAGATCATACTAAAACTTTATTCTACTAGATCAAGATATTATCAAAAGGATTGAACTAAGAAAAACAGTAAAGATAAAAGTTGTGATGGTGATACGATACCGGGGCACTCCCCCAAGCTTGGCAGTTGCCAAGGGGAGTGCCCATACCCATGTGTTTATATCTCCTTCTTTGTTGGTGAAGAAGATGATGGTTTTGTTGGTGGCATAGGCTTCTTCCTTAATTTGCGCTTGATGACATAATTTTGATCCCTCAGGTCATCAATCTCCTGCTCCAGGCTTAATATCTTTTTGCATAATTCCTGCTTGCTTTCCTGCAAGAGGCGAAAAGGGATAAACTCGATCTTAAGTTTCTTTGATCTATCAAGGGGGCTTGACTTTTTGAACTCCACATGCATGTCCCCAGGTTGAGGTAATTGGACTTCATCTTCATCTGAGCTCGTCTCCTCCTTTCCCTTAGGTTCATAGTCCTCTTCTTCTTCCGTAGTCCAACCACAATGCTCCACATCCCCATAGACCTTAGGATCTGCAAGGTAATCAGCCACATAGCTTTCTCCTTCCGAATCCTGGGACGACATGTTGCTCTAATCTGCAGCAAGACAGCTCGAAACAAAGACAAGAGATATTTGTGTGATACGGTGGTCAAAACCTTCGGGATATTATATAATGAGTTTTTACCGACCAATAGGAGTATCGTGCAAGAAAACTGAGTCCGGAGAGCACACGAGGTGCCCACGAGGCAGGGGGCGCGCCTCCCACCCTCGTGGGAGCCTCGTGTCCTTCCCGGACCGCTTCTTATTTTCCTATTTTTCTAAATATTCCAAAACGGAGAAAAATTGCCATTAGAACTGTTTTGGAGTCGGTTTACTTACCGTGCCACATACCTATTCCTTTCGGGGTCTAAAACATTCTGGAAAGTGTCCCTTATGTATTCCTCCGGGGTTATGGTTTCGATAGTATTAGTTTCAACATTTATAGGATTACTTGAGATATAATGTTTAATTCTTTGACCGTTCACCACCTTCGGATTTGTGCCTTTGAAGTTGTTGATTTTTATGGCACCGGAACGATAGACCTCCTCGATAACGTAAGGACCTTCCCATTTAGAGAGAAGTTTGCCTGCAAAAAATCTTAAACGAGAGTTGTATAGCAATACATAATCACCTACATTGAACTCACGCTTTTGTATCCTTTTATCATGCCATCTTTTAACTTTTTCTTTAAACGGCTTGGCATTTTCATAAGCCTGGGTTCTCCATTCATCAAGTGAGCTAATGTCAAATAACCTCTTCTCATCGGCAAGTTTGAAATCATAATTGAGCTATTTAATTACACAATATGCCTTATGTTCTAGTTCGAGAGGTAAGTGACATGCTTTTCCATAAACCATTTTATACGGAGACATACCCATAGGATTTTTATATGCAGTTCTATAGGCCCATAATGCATCATCAAGTTTCTTGGACCAATTCTTTCTAGATCTATTAACAGTCTTTTGCAAAATTAATTTGAGCTCTCTATTACTCAATTCTACTTGACCACTAGACTGTGGGTGATATGGAGATGCAATTGTATGATTAACATCATACTTAGCAAGCATTTTACGAAAGGCACCATGAATAAAATGTGAACCACCATCAGTCATTAAATATCTAGGGACTCCAAACCTCGGGAAAATAACTTCTTTAAGAATCTTAATAGAGGTGTTATGATCAGCACTACTAGTTGGAATAGCTTCTACCCACTTAGTAACGTAATCAACAGCAACTAAAATATGCGTATACCCATTAGAGGAAGGAAAATGTCCCATATAATCAAAGCCCCAAACATCAAATGGTTCAATAACAAGTGAATAATTCATAGGCATTTCTTGACGTCTACTAATATTACCAATTCTTTGGCATTCGTCACAAGACAAGACAAACTTACGAGCATCCTTGAAGAGAGTAGGCCAATAAAAATCGGATTGCAATATCTTATGTGCAGTTCTATCTCTAGAATGGTGTCCTCCATAAGCATCGGAGTGACACTTGCATAGGATCTGTTCCTATTCATGCTCAGGTACACAATGTCTAATAATACCATCTACTCCTTTATAAAGATGTGGGTCATCCCAAAAGTAATGTCTCAAATCATAGAAGAACCTTTTCTTTTGCTGGTATGTGAAACTATGTGGTATAAATTTAGCAACAATATAATTAGCATAATCAGCATACCATGGAGCAGTTCGAGAAGCATTTATGACATTTAATTGTTCATCAGGAAAGCTATCGTCAATAGGTAGTGGGTCATCAAGAACATTTTCTAACCTAGACAAGTTGTCTGCAACGGGGTTCTCAGCTC
Organism: Triticum aestivum; assembly: GCF_018294505.1. Classification (NCBI taxonomy): domain Eukaryota; kingdom Viridiplantae; phylum Streptophyta; class Magnoliopsida; order Poales; family Poaceae; genus Triticum; species Triticum aestivum. The sequence continues at coordinate 581,325,208 of NC_057806.1, read as the reverse complement.
CCTTTCTATCGATAATATGCAAATCAAATTCTTGTAGCAGGAGAACCCATCTAATAAGTCTAGGTTTAGCATCTTTCTTTTCCACAAGGTATTTAATAGCAGCATGATCAGTGTGAATAGTTACTTTAGAATCAACAATATAAGGTCTGAACTTATCACCAGCAAATACAACTGCTAAAAATTCTTTTTCAGTAGTAGCATAATTTCTCTGGGCATTGTCTAGAGTTTTATTAGCATATTGAATAACATTTAATTTCTTATCAACTCTTTGCCCTAGAACAGCACCTACAACATAATCACTAGTATCACACATAATTTCAAAGGGTAAATTCCAATCAGGTGGCCGAACAATAGGTGCAGAAATCAATGCTTTCTTAAGTATTTCAAATGCTTCTACACAATCATCATCAAAGACAAAAGGAATATCTTTTTGTAACAGATTAGTCAGAGGCCGAGAAATTTTTGAGAAGTCCTTAATGAACCTCCTATAAAATCCGGCATTACCAAGGAAACTTCTTATACCTTTGATGTCCTTGGGACACGTCATCTTTTCGATAGCATCAATTTTAGCTTTGTCAACTTCAATACCTATTTCAGAAATTTTATGCCCCAAGGCAATACCTTCATTAACCTTAAAGTGGCATTTCTCCCAATTCAGAACAAGATTAGTTTCTTCACATCTCTGCAAAACTCGATCAAGGTTGCTCAAGCAATCATCAAAAGAGGATCCATAAACGTAGAAATCGTCCATGAAAACCTCACATATCTTTTCACAAAAGTCAGAAAATATAGCCATCATGCATCTTTGAAAGGTAGCAGGTGCATTACATAAACCAAAAGGCATACATCTATAAGCAAAAGTACCGAAAGGGCAAGTAAAAGTGGTCTTTGCTTGATCATCAGCTGACACAGGTATTTGAAAGAAGCCAGAGTAACCATCTAGAAAGCAAAATTGTGTATGTTTGGATAATCTTTCTAGCATTTGATCAATAAAAGGTAAGGGGTAATGATCATTTTTAGTAGCCTTATTTAATTTGCGGAAATCAATTACCATCCTATAACCTGTAATAATTCATTGCGGAATCAATTCATCTTTATCATTAGGAACAACAATAATACCTCCCTTCTTAGGGACACAATGGACAGGACTTACCCACTGACTATCAGCAATGGGATAAATTATACCTGCCTCAAGGAGCTTTAATATTTCCTTTCTTACCACTTCTTTCATCTTAGGATTCAGCTGTCGTTGGTGATCAATAACTGGTTTGGCGTCTTTCTCCAAATTTATGTTGTGTTGACATAAAGTGGGACTAATGCCCTTAAGATCATCAAGAGTATATCCAATAGCAGCACGGTGCTTCTTCAGAGTTTTCAATAATCTCTCTTCTTCATGCTCTGAAAGATTAGCACTAATAATAACAGGATATATCTTCTTTTCATAAACATAAGCATATTTAAGAGTATCAGGCAATGGTTTAAGCTCAAACACGGGGTCACCCTTGGGTGGAGGAGGATCCCCTAGTATTTCAACAGGCAAGTTGTTTTTCAGAATAGGTCCCTGTTTAAAGAACACTTCATCTATTTCCCTTCTTTCATTCATAAATATATCATTTTTATGGTCTAGAAAATATTGTTCTAAAGGATCATTAGGAGGCACAACAATAGAAGAAAGACCAATAATTTCATCTTTACTAGGCAATTCCTCATCACGGGGTTGTCTACGAAATTTAGAAAAATTAAACTCATGATACATATCATCCAAACCAATAGTAACAACATCCTTCTTGAAATCTATCTTAGAATTAACAGTATTCAAGAAGGGTCTACCAAATATAATGGGACAAAAGCTATCTTGAGGGGAACCAAGAACAAGGAAATCAACGGGATATTTAGCCTTCCCACACAAGACTTCAATGTCTCTAACAATCCCAATTGGTGAAATAGTATCTCTATTAGCAAGCTTAATTGTAACATCAATACCTTCTATCTCAGTTGGTGCAATATCATGCATAATTTCTTTGTATAAGGAAATAGATATTGCACTAGCACTAGAACCCATATCACACAAGCCATGATAACAATGATCTCCTATTTTAACAGAAATAACAGGCATGCCTACCACAGGTCTATGTTTATCTTTAGCACCAGGTTTAGCAATTCTAGCAGTCTCATCACAGAAAGAAATAACATGCCCATCAATATTATCAGCCAAGAGATCTTTAACAATAGCAATATTAGGTTCAACTTTAACTTGCTCAGGAGGTGTATAAGTTCTAATATTACTTTTACGAACCACAGTTGAAGCTTTAGCATGATCCTTTATTCTAACAGGGAAAGGTGGTTTCTCAACGTAAGAAGTAGAAACAATAGGATCATTATAAGTGATAGTCTTTTCTTCAACTTTAATAGGTTCAACTACTTTTACTTCAATGGGAGGATTATATGTAAACACTTCTCCTTAGGGAGATCAACATGAGTAGCAAAGGATTCACAAAAAGAAGCTACTATCTCAGAGTCAAGTCCATATTTAGTGCTAAATTTAAGGAAAACATTGGTATCCATAAAAGATTTAACACAATCAAACTTAGGTGTTATACCTGACTCCTTACCTTCATCGAGATCCCAATCTTCAGAGTTGCGTTTAATTCTCTCCAATAAATTCCATTTGAATTCAATAGTCTTCATCATAAAGGAACTAGTACAATAAGTATCAAGCATGGAGCGATTGTTGTCAGAAAGCCGAGCATAATTTTTTTGAATAATCATTTATCTTGAGAGCTCATGATTGGGGCATGAATATAACATTGACTTAAGCCTCCACCAAGCTTGAGCGATGCTTTCTCCTTCGCGAGGCCAAAAATTATATATATAATCACGATCACGATGAACAAGATGCATATGATAAAACTTCCGGTGAAATTCCAATTTCAATTGCTTATAGTCCCATGATCCCATATCATCACATAGCCTATACCATGTCAATGCATCTCCCTTCAAAGATAAAGGGAAGACCTTCTTCTTGATAACATGATCGGGCATACCTGCAAGCTTAAATAATCCACAAACTTCATCCACATAGATTAAGTGTAAGCCGGGATGCAATGTTCCATCTCCTGCAAAAGGATTAGCTAGCAGTTTCTCTATCATACCCGAAGGAATTTCAAAGTAAACATTTTCAGTAGGTTCAATAGGTTGAGGGGTAACTAATTGTGGTTCCGGACGAGGTGAAGATACCCCGAACAAACCCCTCAAAGGATTACTTTCCATAGTAACAAGTGACAGTAAATTTTAGCACACTATATAAATTTTTCCTTACCAAATTCCACCTACCAAAGGCGCTTCACTTCCCGGCAACGGCGCCAGAAAAGAATCTTGATGACCCTCAAGTGTAGGGGATCTATCGTAGCCTTTTCGATAAGTAAGAGTGTCGAACCCAACGAGGAGCAGAAGGAAATCATAAGCAGTTTTCAGTAAGGTATTATCTGCAAGCACTGAAATTATCGGTAACAGATAGTTTTGTGATAAGGTAATTTATAACGAATAGAAAGTAATAAAAGTAAATAAGGAGCAGCAAGATGGCCCAATCCTTTTTGTATCAAAGGACAAGCCCGAACAAACTCTTATATGAAGAAAAGCGCTCCCGAGGACACATGAGAATTATCTTCAAGCTAGTTTTCATCACGATCATATGATTCACGTTCGGTACTTTGATAATTTGATATGTGGGTGGACCGATGCTTGGGTGCTGTCCTTACTTGGACAAGCATCCCACTTATGATTAACCCCCATTGCAAGCATCCGCAACTACAACAGAAGTATTAAGGTAAACCTAACCATAACATGAAACATATGGATCCAAATCAGCCCCTTACGAAGCAACGCATAAACTAGGGTTTAAGCTTTTGTCACTCTAGCAACCCATTATCTACTTATTACTTCCCAATGCCTCCCACTAGGCCCAAACAATGGTGATGTGTCATGTAGTCGACGTTCACATGACACCACTAGAGGGATGACAACATACATCTCATCAAATTATCGAACGAGTACCAAATTCACATGACTACTAATAGCAAGACTTCTCCCATGTCCTCAGGAACAAACGTAACTACTCACAAAGCATATTCATGTTCATAATCAGAGGGGTATTAATATGCATAATGGATCTGAACATATGATCTTCCACCAAGTAAACCAACTAGCATCAACTACAAGGAGTAATCAACACTACTAGCAACCCACAGGTACCAATCTGAGGTTTGGATACAAAGATTGGATACAAGAGATAAACTAGGGTTTGAGATGAGATGGTGCTGGTGAAGATGTTGATGGAGATTGACCCCCTCCCGATGAGAGGATCGTTGGTGATGACGATGGTGATGATTTCCCCCTCCCGGAGGGAAGTGTCCCTGGCAGAACAGCTCTGCCGGAACCCTAGATTGGTTCCGCCTCGTGGCGGCGGAGTCTCGTCCCGAAAGCTTACTTATGATTTTTTTCCTCGACGAAAGACTCCGTATAGCAGAAGATGGGCATCGGAGGGCCACCAGGGGGCCCACTAGGCAGGGGGCGCGCCCAGGGGGGTAGGGCGCGCCCCCACCCTCGTGGCTGGTGGGTGGCCCCCCTCTGGTACTTCTTTCGTTCAGTATTTTTTATATATTCTGAAAGTAACTTCCGTGAAGTTTCAGGACTTTTGGAGCTGTGCAGAATAGGTCTCTAATATTTGCTCCTTTTCCAGCCCAGAATTCCAGCTGCCGGCATTCTCCCTCTTTATGTAAACCTTGTAAAATAAGAGAGAATAGGCATAAGTATTGTGACATAATGTGTAATAACATCCCATAATGCAATAAATATCGATATAAAAGCATGATGCAAAATGGACGTATCAGCGGACGGGGCTGGTTGCCCGTGGATGGCGGCGATTTCTGCTTGGCCCCACGGGCACCCCCGCGGTGAGCAACGTTCACAGACGGGACCTCCGTGTAGACTCCGACAGAGCGGCGAGTAGCGAGCCGCTATTCCGTGTTGAGGAGGCACGCGTAGAGGTCACGAGGCGGCATCGGCGTGTCACGTCCATTGACGTTTTCAACAAGAGTCATAGTCCTCATCAAGCCCATTGAGAATGAACGAAGTAAACTCCTCATCACGAAGAGGCTGCCCAATGGAGGACATTGTATCAGCCAAAATTTTGACCTTGTTGAAGAAGGCCGTGACGGAGAGGTCATTCTTCTTGACCTCACCCAGCTGATTACGAATGGCAGAAGAACATGCCAGCTACTGCGAGGAGAAGCTGGAGTCGAGTATGGTCCATGCATCCCTCGACGCCGCGGCAAAGACTACCATGCCGGCCACAGACGGAGTGAGCGAAGACTGAATAGCCCCCAGGATGGCTTGATTCTGAGCGATCCACCGACGATGAGCAGGGTTGGGTACCATGACGGAGCCACCATGGGACGAGGGTACTGGAACCATGGCCGGAGGGCCCGGCAACGAGCCATCAACATATCGCTCAAGGTAGTGGCTACGCATCAGCTGCAACACTTGAGCGCGCCACAGGAGGTAGTTATCAGCAGAGAGCTTCACCGTCACCAGATGAGCGAAGTGGAACGGTCCTGGATCGGCCACCGGCGCGGAGAGCTGCAGTTCAGGCGTCGGGACGACACTGTACGGAACAAGTGCATCGGCCGACGGAGGCACACGGGAGTGTTGGTGATGACTGTAGGGCTGGTGATGACCGTAGAGCACCGGAGGGGCACACCGTAAGGGAGTGCGGGAGGCGCGGCGTACGACACAGGGGCGGCGGCATAGGGCGCACCATACGACACGTACGACGCCGTTGATGGCGCGACGTACGGTGCGGGGTACGGGCCACCGTAGGGCGCCTGTACGGGAGCGCCATAGGGCCCCGAGACCAGCGGCGCGTCGGGGGACTGGGCCGGGGCAGGATGACCACCGTAGGACGCCTGCACGGAGGCGCCGTAGGAGGCCGGCGGTGGAGGCGCGTAACACGACGTGATCGGGGGGCCGGCCGCGATTGGGTGCATCGCGGGCGATCGAGGCAGCGCGGGAGGCTGTGACCACGACACAACAGATCGGGCCCAGGCGAGCGGAGGCGACGCTAGGAACGGCATTCCGTCGCCAGGGTGGAGAGAGGCGGCGCGGCGGAGACCGACGCGGCGGCAGCAGAGGAGGCGGAAGCGCTGCGCGGATCGAACGCGTCGTCTGATACCATGTTAGACATACTAGGGTTTGGAACAATGCTCAATACCCTTGGTGGGTACGGCTGTCATATATTTATAAGAGGGAACCGTACAAATACAGATTATGTTACAACACGTATATCTACTATATACTTAGTCTAACAGAACTAAGGGGCGGCATGCAAAAGCAACGATTATATGCAGGGGCGAGTACCAAAATGACCCATGGTGGAGCGCCCTCTAGGGACGAACAAAAGATGGTTATGTCTCGAGTCATTAGAGATCATGGAGACCGGGCAACAAGGAGGACACGATGCTAATGATTTCCTCCTTAGCTACTCCGTAGATCAACGCAATGGCCACTAGGGCAGAGTGAGATGCGGGGCCGGGTTCGTCCATGTTGATGATACCATCCTTATCACTGATCTTGGCATCTACGAGAGCATCAGCGAGATCCTTGGATGCAGAGGAGAGATCAAGCTTTTTTGCCTTGGCAATAACCGCATGCGCAGTCACGGATGAGTAGAAAGCCTGCTCATTTTGGAGGAGCGGCTGTTCCGATGAAGCACACACTCGTGGGTTGTTTGGATTGAGCCATTGCTCGCCCTGCCAAACGTTGGCTCGCCAATTAATTGGCGAAGGAATCCGCCACCCACGCCTTGCCAAAACTTTGGCTCAGATTTGAACTGGGGCTGCTGTGTAGGCGTGGGCGCGCCAATAATTTGGCATCCATCCAAAGGAGTGCCCAGGCTGGGTCAACGACCAATTTTTTGGCTTGGCGCATGAGGGCGTCGATCCAAACAGCCTCGTCAGCATGGGTGCCAGTGTATCAATGAAGACGGGAAGAGATGGTGGCTCATTGTCAATAGCAGGAGGTGGAGCCGCGATGAACGTGACAAGCATGTCGTGAGCCACAGGAGTAGGGAGTGCGAGGAGCGACAGTACTACCGAGCAACAGTGACACTAGATGAGAGGCTATGACAACATCGATGACCTCCACCGAGAGGGAACGAGTAGAGAGACAAGTGCACCATTGGCCATGACCGTGATCAGGGGAGAGCCGCCGAGAACGACGCAATCGGAGGAGTGTTTCATCGGGAGGGTGGAGGCCCGGGAGGGAGCTTGGGGACAACATCAAATGCGAACTTGCAAGCGATGGGCGCCGCGAGGGAGCGTGGTGCCGTGCGCCACCATGACGAGCTCTCGCATGCTAGTGTTGTCGCCCTCAAAGCAATATTGGTTAGCTGAGCAGAAATCTCCCAAGTGGGAGAAGAAGCAGTGGGCACCCTTCGGATGCCAGAGCTCGTCGAGGGTTTTTCAAGAACATGCAAAAGCGTTGCATGTCTTTTCCATTAAGAGGGGGGGGGGGGGAGGGGGGATTGTTTCAACAATTACAAGAGACGACGCACAAACGCGCAAGCCATCACCACCATCAGGGAGGTGCCCTAGTGTACTTGAAAAACATGCCTACCATTAAGGCATTAACCATAGCCTGTCCAGGTAGCCAATGGTCTAATCTCTTTCATTGTCCTTAAACAACGTGATGGGGCGGTTGTCGGCGAGCTCCGGCTGCTTTTTTTTTTTTTGAACAAAAGACGGGTCCAGAAGGACCCTGATGCTGCATTAACACTGAACATGAAGTACACAGCATTTTACAGACGGACCCAGAACTAACTGCAAATAACACACTGGTCCCTGTCTTTTACAAAGAGGACCCCAACAACCAGATAAGAAAAGCAATCGGGTCCTTGACATCTTCTGCACGGCCGTAACTTCGCCGTCGCCGGGGACATTGCCACTTGGGACAACTAAGCTTCCATGGCACCACGCCATAGACTCCGTGCAGAAGATGAGCTGCCTCCCTTTAGGCATCTTGGCCGGGAGGAAGAAGTAGAAAGGCCGCCCTTCGGCCAGCATGTACGATGACGTGATGGAGCCGGCCGGCCGCCGAACGCCGTAGCTGGCGCCAAGGCCACTCCCAAACAGCCACCGGATAAGAGCACTGACCCGATCTGGTTCTCCATCTCTTCTACTCTTCGTCTTCACCACCACGGCGACGCCACGAGCTAGAGAAATATCGGAGAGCCTCCAGAACAGGGGACCAGACGAGCTTATTGGTGGATGAGCCAGCAGCACGCCCCTCGGCAGCGACTGGCCGCCAGCCAGCCTTGCCTGAGACGCAGCCACCGTGAGCCACCAGCCGCTGCTCGTACGCGGCGGCGGCGCTCTCCACATCGGCATACAGCCATACGCCACATGGGCACTACTCGACCTCAACCTATACCTAGACTCTATATACATAGGACAACGCCATGCACCTCTCCCGTCTCCGCTCCGGCCGGCGTCGCCGTCTGAGAAGATAAGGGATCGGGCCGGGAGCGGTTGAGCTCCGGCTGCTGAAAGAAGAGCGTATTGCCCTCACGGCAGAATGTGGCCCTGTCCAACAACATGTTGCCGCTTCCGCGGTCAGGGAAGGTGAGAGCATGACGGAGCCCACGACTAGAAGAGGTGAGCTTGTACATTGAGTACAAGATAGACGTGCACAATAAGCATATACACACAACATCACCAACATAGGTCACACACTTGAACAATGTCTACACAAGATAAAAAACACAGAGCTTTGTATTCCTTTTGTTTTTATTTACTCCGCATATTAGAGTTGCTGAAGTCAAACTTTCTATAGTTTTATAGAACAGAATATAAATATTTATCATAAGAAATCTATATGATGCGCAAGTACATTCAATAATGAATCTATTGTTACTGTACATGTTAATATTTTTGTCTATAAACTTTGTCAAAGTTTACGAAGCTTGACTTTGATCAAAGCTAATACGCAGAGTAAATAAAGACGGAGGGAGTAATGACAAAGTCATCGCAGAAGCTCAATACAGCGCGCGTGTTTGTTTCAAATGAAACCAAATCAGAGAACGACACGTGCACTACCGAATCTACACGATCAGTATGCAAGTACGTCCGCGCAGCTGCCCAAGCCAATTAAGATTGAGCATATCCTCCTGCTCGACGAAACAATTCACGCTACACTGGATCGGCCCGGCAGATTAATAATTAAGCTAGCGGCTGCTTCCTTGCACGAGTCCGGGCGAGCAGCCACATAAAATAAGCAATGATCGGCCGGCGAGCCCAATCACCACTCGGTGTTCACAGATACACAGCTCGCGTGGCAACCGTGTCATGCATGTGCGCGCCCTTTGCTTGCGCCCATGGACTGGACTGCTCCTGCCAATTATTGCAGCTAGCGCGCGCCGTTCACTTGCACGTAAAGTACGCACGCACGTACGGCCGGGTCATTGTTGTTTACTTGATCAGGCAATTAGCTACGTACCTTTTATCTACGTACGCAGGCACGCACGCACGTACGGCCGGAGTACGTAGTACGTGTAGTGTTACTGTTACCGGCCAGCCGTGAGGAGGGTAGTAGCATGCGTGGGACTAGTTAACACCGGGTGCGGGCGGTAGTGGTTACGATCGTACAGATTCTTGCCGAAAAGAGGCCAGGCACCGGCAGATGGCGTGTAGATTTACAACCCATGCAACTCCGTGTAATGTAAACGTCCCGGGGATACACCGTGATCTGTCATCTGTGTGCTCTCAGCCTCAGCCCCCATCGATCCGGCCAACCATCGACCTCCCACGGCACTCGGCATATAATCACTACTCCGATCGAGTAGTGTGTTTCTCCAGGGAAGTGGGTTACTGCACACACACACACACACACACACAGAGAGAGAGAGAGAGAGAGAGAGAGAGAGAGAGAGAGAGAGAGAGAGAGAGAGAGAGAGAGAGAGAGAGAGAGAGAGAGAGAGAGAGAGAGAGACGATGGATCGGAGGAGGATCAGGGTGCTCCTGGTGGAGGACGAGGAGATCCACAGGGTACGTGATACATACTATTCTGTTCCTCAATTGATTCATGTCGCAGAGTAGGCGATCGAGTACGAGCAGTGCGTACGTGATGCTTGCTTACGTGATCATACATGTTGGAGCGGCAGGTTCTGGCAAGAGCGGTGCTGAGGGCGGCCGGCGTGGAGGCGGATGAGGCGGAGAACGGCGCCGAGGCGGTGCGGCGCGTGCGGGAGCGCGTCGGGGGCGGCGGCGCGTACGATCTCATCCTCACGGACAAGCAGATGCCGGTCATGGACGGCCACGAGGTATATACATGCACCCATGCGCGATGGCTTGTGTGTGCGTGTGGCCCGGGCCGGCTGACGAATACGTGTGGCGGCACTGCCGACCACGCGCGTGCGTGCATGCAGGCGACGAGGCAGATCCGGGCGATGGGGGTGACCACGCCCATCGTCGCCGTGTCCAGCGACAGCCTCCCGTCGGACGTCCAGGCCTTCACCGCCGCCGGCGCCGACGACTTCACGCCCAAGGTGACGATCCATCCAATCCATCGGATCAATCTTGTCTTACTCCTGATGCGCGTACCGAACGCCCATGACTCTCGCTCTGACCGTTTGCTGGTGCACGCACCCATGCTGCCATGCATGCAGCCCCTGACGAAGGAGAAGGTGGGCCACATTCTCTCCAAGTTCGGGCTTGCGTAGCGGCCATTAACTAGTACGGTACTTAGCTTGGTTCAGGACGCGAACATGCTTGATTCCTGCAGATGACGAGGCACAGGTGCCCTTTCGACGACAGAACATGAGGTGCCACACTACCTCCCCTGCTTCCCGTACGTAGATGGATTAGTGCTAGTATTAATATATTGTTTCCTCCTTGCTTCGCTGATATATATATATATATATATATATATATATATATATATATATATATATATATATATATATATATATATATATATATAAGTTTTTTGGGGCTTATTTACGGATTAATTTTTCTTTTAGCTATAATTGTGGATTAATTTTTCTAGCACAATATAATTATGGATTAGTGAATAATATCGGTTGGACATTTTCTTTTGAGAAACATGTCGTTTGGACTTGTAAAATCGAATCCTTGTATATGAGCAGCTACTGGCATTATTGGTTGGCCTATTCCGTTAACGGGCCTTCTGGCTTAGGGCCTGTTTGGATTCATGCCAATGCACGCCCGACCAAAAAGTTGGCTAACCCACGTATTTTGGCTGCTGTTTGGATCGACGCCAAAAAATTGGCTCGCCCAACTGGCCCGGCTCTCCTCCGTGCTATTTGCGCCAACGCATGGGCGAGACGCAGGCGCCGGAATGCTTCGCCAAAAAATTGGCGTGGTGACTTTGGTTGTTGATTGGTGGGCCCTGCATGCATGCAGTAGGATTTGGCGAATATTTTGGCGGTGGCCTTTGCGTGATTAATTAGCATCAAGTAAAAGAAATCTGCATGCAACGCTGCACAGAATTAGCGACTTCCAAGTGCTGAACTGCAGCACATCTCTCTCTTGTAATTGTACTAGTAAACATGCACGTGCAACGCACGTCTCAATCAAACCACATCAAAATTCATGTGGGTATACAATTTTGAATTCATACTCTGGAAATGGCCCCTTCTCTATAAACAAAAGGACAAAGTACAAACCCATCAATTATCTTTTGAGAATGCCACTGAGGTTCAAGCAGACCACAAAGAAATCATAATTGTACAAAAAAAAGTTACAAATCAATGGGAATCAATTGGATGAACAACTTCTACATAGAGAATATATGGGTGTGGCCTATTTAGTCTATTGTATAGTAAAAATGGAATCAAATTAAATATCCGATGAAGATTTCAGAAATTTTATTTTCTTGGGTGAACTTCAAAGGAACATATAAACATTGTCCAAATGAACATATGGTGTCGTCAATGCAAAGTTGGAACAAAAACCACCCTAAAAATAGCAATCTTGGAAGAACTGAATTAGCTTCCTTCTTGGATTTTGGGCTGCTTGTTATCTTCTGAGTTTGAAGGCTCGGCGGTGAAGGTAATCCCACCCATGGGAGTCATAGCGGGTACCACCTGCTAGCGGTAAGAGTCGGACAATTTTTCCTCCATTTTCAGTTTATCTCAGCATCTCCTGGAGTGGAACTATGGTGCAATGGGGGTATGCATATTGTAGTTAAAACACACACTGCTCTCCAAGTATACATAGAGAAAGCTGTAATGGAAAGTAGTATGATCTGAAGTAATTACTCATCTTTTGAAATTGTCGTAGATCGTATATATGAGAACTCAAACTGGTGGTGACACCTATTACTAAAGCCCGTAGATCTAAGGAGGGCACTTAACCTTATAAGAATATATTGCACTAATCTATGTAAGCTGGTAATCAACAAAAGCAACAGACAGCTTAAGCATAACATATGGTTTGATGAAAAATAACAGTTGATAGCATTATAATAGAGGATCAGATTATTAAATTATGGAATTTCATTTGTGTGGAAATAAACTGACCATCAAAGTTTTATATGAGTAATATGGACAATAGATGCAGATATAAAAGGAAGCCAGAAGTTGATTACATGCACCTTTATAAGAATCTGCATATGTACAACACTCCCAGAACTCAAAAAATCTAGCATGCCATTAGCCTTGAGATAATTGTAACTGCATCCCAATAGAAATACTGTTGCAACCATAGAATATTCTAGCGAGGAACTCCAAAGAATTTGGGGCTTAATTCCCAGAAGTCCATAGAATGCAGTACACCACTCCCAGAAGTCCGAAGAATTTGAGGATTAATTCCTCGGTACTACACTACCACAATCTCCCTTGTGGTGATACAACAGTTCGGAAGAAAGTTAATCGGCATAATGTACATTATATTTTGCTCACATGTCAAGTAAAATGTTCTGTACAATAGCACATTCGGCGGAAAATATAATTCTTGCAGAGAGCTTCTGTTTTACAAATGTTTAGCGGACTTAATTAGGAAGTAATGTAAACAATAACAAAAATGAAATTTGAGTCCTCCAATGCATGTCATGATATGCATGGACTTCAATAGAAGAAAGGAGAATAGTTTCATTATGATGTGTCATGTGTGCTGTAAAAGTGATGATCCTTAGCCAGATTTCCTAGGACAAAGCAAAGTACAAACACAGATAAAAGTGAAACATCAATACTCGTTCCATTCCTTCCTTATAGGAGTCACTGCATGATGTATTCTTCTGAGCACTTTGTGTATGATGCAGAGGTGGTCATGCAAAGACCAAGAAATGAATTTCGCAGAATGTTAAATCAGTTATACTACAGAAAGCCTACTGATATCGATGCACTTGGGTGTGCACTTACATGCACAAATAGTAAAGACTCCATGACTTTTGCCATACCTGGAGAAATAAATACCACAAGGATTCCATGGATTTCTGCAATTATAGAAAGAAAGATTTGTTTTGCTTCTTAAAAATGTCTAAAGGGCATTTTTCTTCTTCTTCAAGTAACTTGTAGGGAATAGCAATGACAATGCTTTTGCTGGATTAAATTTCCCCCACAAAAAACTTGTCATGTGTGTATATAGTATGTAAACTGATGCTAAATTCATGTACTGTAGGCAGATCTCAAGAAATTGTTACAAAGATTAGTCTGAATAGTGATAAACCAAAATCTGAACTTCACAAAATCACCAAAGCAAAAAGTGGCTTCCACTATTACTCCAGTATATTTCCAACCTAAATCTTAAGGGGGAGTCAGACGTTCAGTAGAATATGGTCGGTTAAAAAGCACTGCACATGCAACTGTGTTAAATTTTCCAATTAAGCTGCTATTCAAACATGTCACTCAACAAAAACAAAGCTAGGTATCAATATATTTTGGTTCCTGTCCTGTTGTCATCTATCCTTGTTCAGTTTGCAACAAAAATTTCTACAAGGAACGTAATATGAACAAGGGACATCACCAACAATTATTTCACAAGGAGATGTGTAGGATGAGTGTCAAGGAAGTGATCAGTGCTGGTACATCTAGCTTACCATGATCAAGTTACATGTATAGGCAGACCATAAGATGATCCAAGTCCACTAATATTCAATGTACTCATGTTCACCTGGTTGGCAAAACAATAAATAACTCAGCCACACAGCACAATTTCTAGAGAAAATCGAACAACATAAGTAGCTAAGCCTTGGTCTGGTGGGTTACCTCCAGGTATCTTCTCGAAGCCCTACCATTTGGGCACACAGACCGCCGTGTCGTATCTTGAGTAACTAAGGAGCTTCATGAGTAGATGGCGACTACAGCTGCCAGTACATTGGCCTCTTACAAAAACCTGGAGCCATGTCTCGTGGATCGAGAAGAGGGAGTGAACAATGGAGAGCAGCTTGTTTTCTTTCTCAACTCCTGCTTTCTTGTACATCTAAAATGTAACATGCAGATATGCAGGATGTTAGCTTCAGTATACAACAACACACTAAGTTAAGTTATCCAGTTATTACTTTGGGTAAAAGTTAATGAGCAAAACAGATAGCCCAGTGCATTCTCTGAACCAGGATTGATAAGGGCGCACGCACATGGCACGGTTGATTAGATTACAAATTAGCTAGCTCGTGATTAGATTACAGGAGGGGAACAAATCGTGCCCACGCTGATGTATTTCATGCCTCAGCAATAAGGCTAAAAGCCTGAAAAATGGTCTCTAGAATGAATCATGGTAGATGAGACTAAATTGGACCATTGTGCAATCAAAACCTCATAGAAACTAAATTGTACTACTGTGCAATCAAAACTTGAGAGACAACCAGTTACAGCTGCAAGCCAGCAATGTCAGTAGACTTTTGTTTTGCACTACACTCCTGCAGTCAAATAAGATCAAACATGTCAGACATATCAAAATTGATGTCGATGTTATCTTGGGCGGTGGTTTTAAGGAGTAAATTCAGAGCAGAAGACGCTAGAAACATTAGGAATACTAACGACACTTCACTTGGGAGCAACTGCTACAAAAAAATGTAGTACTAACAACAAATTCATTTGGAAGTGATCGATATACATGTGATTCCAGAAATGTTCCTACAACCTGTAATTATCAGAGGTTGGGAAGCGCTAAGTGGGCAGTTTCATACGGTAGCAGCCAGCCAGCTAACCAACCTGACGAACAAAATTTGGGGCAAGCCATGGTCGCAAACATACAATTCAAATGAACAGAGCTGACGGGGGAACATACCTTGATCTTGTCTGCGAAGTGGCCGAGGTCGGGGAGCCCGGGTCCTCGCCGCCGTTACCCTTGAGGCAGTCGCTGACGAGCATGGCCAAGTCCAACTCGCTCTCGTGGCTCCCGTTGTGGCTCCCGGGCCCCTCACCCCTTCTCGCGTCCGCTGCCATATCCCATAGGTCGCCCACCGGCGACCCCCTGCCCCCGCCGCCCCTAGGCGACACCCTCACCGACAGTGAAGAAAGAACCCAGATTAAGAAGCTTTAGAGAGAAATTTATGCAACAAATCAAACTGGCTGCTACTCACCTGCGAAGCACATCCAACGTGATGTCCGTTCGCCTGCCCCTCCCTCTCCGGATGTGGCGGCGCGACGTGCCTCTCCGCCTCTGCTGCCTCCGATTGGGGTGGAAGGAGACACATGGCGGACGGCGCTGCAGGCGAGGCACGTCGGCGGACGACGATGGAGGTGATCCGAACTCGGGAGGCAGCTGGGGAGGCGTGGAGAACTTGGGAAGAAGAGATTGATTTCGGGAACTGGTAGCGATCAGAATCGCGTGATTGTAGGGGACGCCGGACCAGTAGTTGGAATATTTGTCCGCTAGTGGAGTATGGTCGGTCATTGAAAATTGCTAACTCCACACAATAGACTTATTAGATCAATGATGACTTTTAGATTAAAATTTATGGCCTAATCGTGTGGTGCTGATTGGTTGGTGCGATGTCTTGGGTCTAATTACGGGGTGCACCTAAGAAAATTCTTGTTCGATTGTTTAATAGTAGTGAAGATCCGTTTTTGCTTATAGGAAAGAATAAGAAAATAAAATCTGACTTGGGCAGAATAAAGCCCAACAAACAAAGTAAAAAATTGTCTTTTCCAGCCCACCGTCCAAAGCTTGCCCTGACACACACAAAAAACAGGACAAAAACGCAGCCCACCCAGTTCGTCCCCTACATGGGCTCGTTTACAAGTCAACAGAGATGCACACATCATAAAGGAACACAGAAATCTAACGGTAAAGAGATTCGACTAAGACTTCATAAAAACTCAGTCGACTAAGTTTTAGGGCAACCGTAAAAATATAGATACATGGTTGTACTCAATTCAAAGAGGGGGCAAAAATGCCTCTAATCCATGGTCCATCCGGAAAGGAGAGAGTATCATTACCATTTGGGACTCGGGGATTAGGTGACGACTCATGCGTCCGTGGAGGCTGCATGTCTCCGGCGCATCTCCGACGGCCGAGGCTCATGTGCCTGTGGCGGCGGCAGGTGTCTCACGCGTCTCCGGCGAGGGCGGGTGCGACCGGGTGCCAGCTGGAGCAGCAGAGGCAGGCCGTGAAGGCAGCGGCTGTAAGAATAGTTGGGCACCACGGGAGCAACAGAGGTGCGGCGGCGGTGGGGTGGGCTCATAGTCTTCGTCATGTGCGACAGACTTTCCGCCCTTCTTGGCCGGCGGCTTCTCCGCGGTGGTGCAGCAGCGTAATCCTGCAGCAGGAAGTACTCGTCGTCGTCAATGGACTCCTCATCGCAACAATAAAACTCTTTTTTTCTGCAATTTGTAGAAATGAAGCTCAAAGCAAAAACCACAAAGAAGCCATCACCTGTGCTTGACATTCCATCAAACAAGTGCAGAGTAACCTCATCCAAAACATATGTATTATTTCTTCACTGCGACCACATGAACCAGCTCAATTTATTTGAGTTGTCGCCACATCTTGCGAGGAGCTCCCCACAGGCCGCAGGCCCCATGGATGAAAACGCTATGCTAGCTGCACTCAACCGCAAGATGGTCTCCACCGAGCAACGAATCATGTAGTCACTGAAGCAGGCAAACAAGTCAGAGTAGAAACAACCATAGAGTAATCACGTTATGTGTTTCCAATTCCAAATAACCCTATTTGTAGATTTAAAAAAGCAACTCTGGATTGAATCCAACAGACGAAGACTGAATCAGGCCCGACCTTTGTTTTTTCTTGCGTCTACACAGGGCGCCCGAGTACCTACATTTATGTGACCAAAACTGTTATACAACCCTGTAATCAGTTAACTAATTTAATTACATACAGGCTGCAGCTTCCTGGGTGCAGATCGGTCGTGCGGAGGTGTGGCCAATGGACATAACGCGAGGATCGTGACGGACCCGCGGCCAAAAATACGGGCTATCTGGTTCGATTAGTACCTTTGCGTTGTCTAGGGCTAGGCCATGGCGTGAAGCTCCATCCGCACCTGTACGGGCATGAATGTGAACGGCGTAGAGAGGAAACTTACTGGATTCTCTAGCTCACGGATCAGGTTGGCGGCCACGCGAGCGATGACAGAGGAGTTAGAGGAGGAGCGGCCTGCGGCGGCGGCCTGCGGCGGCGGCCTACTTGTGTCCATCAGAGAAGGAGCGGCGGGCGACGACGGCCTGCTTGTGTCCATCAGAGAAGGAGCGGCGGGCGGCGACGACCTGCTTGTGTCCATCAGAGGAGGAGCGGCGGGCGGCGGCGGCCCATGACACAAAAACGGACTCAACGCTGCTCGCGTGGCAACAATCCGCGATGGCGATGGTGATGGCGCGACCTTAAGGTGCAGTGCCGCGAGGTCGGCGTGCAGGCATGATACGGTGTTGGTGGGCGGCGTTGAGGTTAAGGGCGATGTGAGCCGATTTCAGTTTCCTCCGTTTCCGATGATAACCGTGTGATTATAGGAGATGGACGGGGGCTGGTATTTCTCCGTTGGTGGATGGATCATGGAGTGAAGCACGGCCAGTCATGAGAATTTGCTAAGTCCACACCGCAAAGGCATTAAATTAATGGTAACTGTTAGATTTAGATCTGTGAGACTAATCGTGTGGTGCTGATCGGTTTGCGCGGTGTTGTGGGCCAATTTGCTTGATGCACGTAAAAAAATTCTTGTTTGATTGTTTAATAGTAGTGTAGATTAGCGACTTTTTTCTTCACGCTCTCTCTTAGTATCAATTTTTGTGTTTTCTTAATTTTATATAACATACGCATTTAAATACTTCCAGAACCAGTATCTGAAATTTTGGGGCTATCATGGTCATAAGCCAAACAACAACATGCCAGGAAGTTGTAATGGTCACAATCCAAACACCAATAGCTTGCCAAATTTTTGGTCATACCAGAATTTTGTAGTCGCGTTTACTCCCGTTCAATTCTAGACTAAAAAAAAAATCAGTTCAATTCTGGAACCCTAATTTGTAATTCAGATATACAGAACATACAAGTATCTTTTAGCAAACAGAAACCCTGTGTAATAACATTTGGGTAAAAACTTGAACTGAGCTATATGAAGCCGAAAACAGTAATTCCCAAAACCACAACCGGCTATTTCAGCAAAACCATAGTCTATCCGAACCTGCTAAAGAGTGACAGAGGATGCCTGAACTAAAACTTCCATCTAATTAAAACACCTTGTCTTGGTTAATTAATAGTTCCAGTAACATTCTGGACAGAGTCATGCTGTTTATAATTTTCCATAAAAGACACAGTGCCCAAACAAAAAACAGAAAAAAAGACTGAGGTAGATCGCATCCTTGTGACAAATAGTATTAGATTTTGTATCCAGATTCCAGAGTTCTGAGTAACATTCTGGATAGAATTGCACCTGTCTTGAATGCATGCATCTATACCTCGTCATGTCCATGCCCTTGATTTTCTTCTCCCGAGTCAAAAAGCTACAACCTTGGACAAGAGGAGATCCTTCAGAAGACCGGGGCAGTGCTTGGTTAAAAACTCAAGGCCTTCAGACTCTATGAGTGCATTCAGATTCGCTGACGAGCTGAGGAATACCAAACATGCTTTCTTAAGCCCATGGCAGTGGTGTCGCTCCGCCAATGTCACCATGGCTGCCACGGAGCCCCTATCGATATGATTGCTCAGTTTATCTTCACAAATCACCTTCAGCCTCGCCAAATCATACCTGTCCGCTGCAACAAGCAAATGCTGAGCCATGGCATATTTTCTTCTTGCTTCATATCCGGCAACGCGTCCGTGTACATGAAAGTGAGCAGAGCACTGAACACTTGTGCCTCCATGTCATCTATGCGTATGGCATTTTTGGTGGTGCTCTCTTCCATGGAACCAAAGAACTCTGCTTTGAAAACAGGAAAGCGCGCTGCGAGCACGTACCGGTGCGCGAAGAAAGTCTCACCGCCGACTAGGAACTCGACATCGGCGCCTGCCTTGCTTGACAGGAGATCCCCTAAGTGCCGGTGCAAGTCAGACGGCGGTACCACGATGGATGGAGTCTCCAGCCCGTGGAACAAGCCAGGGACAGCGACGTCGACCTTGATAGTGAAGGAGTCGTCCTTGAGATGCTCTGATTTCTCCAATTCCTCCCTTTTGATGAACTTATCATACCCCCAGGTTTTATTCACAGCGTAGTTGTTCCTGATGGTCCGCTGGGTATAGGACGGCACAGGATTCCCATGTTGGTCGAGTAGGCTGAACTTGGCTTGCGCCTCCACGGCCCCGGCCTCCGGGACGACGGTATCATCGAATTCGAGAAAGACGGATATGTAATCGATGTCTTCCGTCTTGTTCCCGTTGGGATAGTAACGAACATGCCATGTGCGGCCTCCCAGCTGGAACGGGCTAGAGTGGATCGACTTGCCATTGGGGACCTCCTTGGTGCGCGAGTAGCTGACGATCTTGACCAAGTGGTAGCCGCACACGGCGCTAGCGACGATGGAGGAAGCGGATACGGAGGGGAGGCCGTCGCCGGCGACGTGCGCGGAGGTCGGCATGGTGTACGTACGGCGTGATCGATTCGGCCGGTCGGTGGCGACGGTGTGGGGGTGAGGGTTTTAGGGTTTTGGATGGACTCTGCTGCGGACATAGGCCGCGTATATGATGCAGACCCGGCGCCCATGCATGTACGTACGTGCCAGAAAAGGAAAAGAAGAAAATCGTTTTGGACAAGGAAACATGTGATATAGTCCACCACTTGTCGTAAAGTAACCAATGTCTTTACCCATCGCCTCCCTAGCCACGCCTCGCCCCAAATTCTTCATTCCACCCCACAGCGGCTTCATCTTGGCCGAAGAAGACCAAGGCGGCCACGGCAACTGCTGCTACTTCTATGCCGTCGTCGTCCATGGCTGTTGCTGCTGCCGATGGCGCGTCTCCTCCCCCCCCCCCCCCCCCCCCACCTCACACCCCGCCGCCAGCCGTGCAAGAGGAGCCGTCGACGCCCACGGCCACCTTCTCCTACGTGTTGGCCGAGAACTTTGAAGCTTAGTTCTTCAATGTCACTAGAATTAGCACCTTCATTGAGGAGTTTGAGAAATAATTTTTTCTGTCTTTTTCTTCTTTGGTTTTCTCTCGGTTTTTACCGGATATTTTATAGTCTTCGACTTAGTTTCCCTTACCAACTGTGCCACCCTGTATGTTTTTTCTATCTTAATTAATGAATCGGCAGAGTTCCTCCCTTGCACCGTAAAAAAGAACTAAATTTTTGGAATTGCCGCTTCAAAGAACGGTCGTCCGCGCCACTAGTTCAAAATGTGATTGTTTACTTTCTTTCGTGGGAGGTAAGTTGATCTGCAACGGCTATTTCTACGACGGCTGTGACCATTCTTCTGCCAAGTCCACAACGTTCATCCCTCTTCCTGTGCATTCGTGAGCAATCCTGTGCGAGCAAAACCACCTGAGCAGAATAGTGAGTTGTCATTCAGCATCACCAACGAAGATGTTCGTTCCTAGCATTCCAACTTGTTACTCTTGAGAAATTGGCATCATCTACACGGTTAGGTGTCGTTCGGTGAGCTCCAACGCGTGGATTCACCGAAGAACAAGTTTCTACAGGTTTGGAGAATCACCGCAAGATATACCACGGCTGTTGGGCGAGTTTTGAGGTACTCGGATAATCTGATCAAGTATAACAAGATGGTGACTAGACCCCCCTAGCGCGGCGCCGGGAGCAATATGCTCAGCCTTTCCAAACAAGACGTAGAGTTGATGCTAACAACTTGGACTTGGTTAAACAAATCATGTGTCTTCATCAACTTTACGGTTATGATTTCTCAATGCTTATGTTTCTATATTTGTATCGTTCTGAGGAATTTTGTTATGCTTATATAGGCACATAACTAGACGCGCTTATGAGGGCGGGTGCGGGGGCGACCAGAGGGGCAACCTTGGCCGCGCCGTCATCATTGGTCGGGGATCGCAGGCGGGTCAGCGGCTGGTTTTGGGCTTTGGCGGACTCCGATGAGGATGATGCGGCCGAGGATGGGGATGGGAGCGCGGCGGCCTCCCCATCGTCGCCGACCCCATCTGATCTCATCTGCGAGCTTTTCCATTCAGGCTACGACGAAGATGAAGTGACAACGATGGTCGACGCCGTCTTGCCCCCCGACAATCCGGCCAGAATCAGACTTCATGTGGGAGAGAAGAAGGAGATGATCCGCCGTGTCGTTCATCGAAGGACGGCGGCGACAGCGATCAGGCCATGGAAGGGCCCCCTGCCTAAGGTAAGTCTCCCAAACCTAACGCTTTTCGATATGATTCGTCTGGATTCGTGGATTACTGTTACGAGAAGGAAGAAAGCGAGTCGGGCAGGGCCTCGATCGGCGCCGGTGGTGACCGCGGCTTGATATGGCAACAACTAATGCTGGTGTTCATGAATTATTGCCGCATGCCGATGGATTAAAGGAAGAGAATTCCCTAGACGTGCATATTTGCATGCAAGGTGAAAGGGTATTAAATCAAGGCAAGGAGTTTGCTTCCAAAACTGATCAGACTCAGTTTGGCAAGGAGTTCACTAATTTCTGGAAAGAGTGTGGAGCCTACGTTGATGCAAGGGACCTTTGGATTTGTGATTTATTTGGTCCAATCAAAAATATAAGATGCAGAGATTTCTTGCCATTCGCACGTAAAGAAAAGATTGTCAATCGCATCAACAGACCATGCAAGATTAGAGACGTGCTTTGCTTGAGAGGATGTGGATGGGGTCCACCGTACAAGCAGATCACGTACGAGGAGATGGTGCACCTATTTTTAAAGGAATCAAGTTTAAGTCCGTATGTTAGTTTTAGAAGTAATAGACAAAGCTATCTATTGAGATGTAAAAGTCAAATACCTTTACGTTTTAGGAGAGCCCATATTTTATTTGAGTCAGAGATAGGGTCGTGTCCTTATTTTTGCAAGTCTAGACGTGGGCTGTTAATAGCCATGGTGCGGCAATGTAAAGGGGGAGGCTATATTTTGATAATAAACACGATGTGTTTTTAGGGTAAATACCCGTATCGAGTTTTGGGGGAAGCTGTCTAAAAATCTCTAAGTTTTGGAGGAAGCTTTAAAAAACCTCTGTGTTGCGATTTCTCGGTGAGGAAATTGTTTTGCGCGGGAGTACTGTCGTTGAGATTGGTTTTCTCGTGTTGAGCCGCAAGGTTCAAACCCTCTATTTCGTGTACATCGCGTGCGCGGGCGAGAGGTTGCTGCTGCTGGTGGTGGTGTGTCGTGAAAGATCGGTCCGCAACAACAGATTGAATCTCGCCATCGAGGTTCGGTCTACATCAGGTGGTATTCAGAGCAAGGTTGTTCACGACACTATGCAGAAGATGACTGGTCTATCATGGAAGCTAAGCTATGGATTTCAGTTGGAGGAGGAAGGCCGATGGGATGGACTTTTTCATACTCGTGTTGTGGTACAAGAGAGATCATGTTCTATGACAATCGACCACATGAGTTTGATAAACGCGGCAAGCATCGAGATGGTGGAGAAGTTGGAACTACCGATGACACCACGACCACAACCATACTCGTTCCGTTGGGGTCATGAAGAGCTCACTGTAACACATCAAACCAAGGTGCCGTTTTTTTTTGGGAAAATATTATTGCACGGTTTTGTGTGACGTGATTCCGACACTGATGGTTTCATGTCACTTATTGTTGGGTAAGCCATGGTACAAAGAGCACGATGTTGCCTACGATTCTCAAACACACATATATACCGTTAAGAAGGGTAAGAACTACGACCTTGTGCCCATGGGCCAGGATCGTTTTATTTCTTGGAGGAAAGAACATCTTGAGAAGATAAAAGAGCAGGAAAAAGCAAAGAAAAGGGAGGCCAAAGTTGCTGAAATTTTTACGGTCGTTGTTCAGTCTACAAATAAAAATATTGTTGAAAAGATCGACCTGAAACCGAGGCGGTTTTCGTTTCAAGGGAGAGAGGATGATATGGCCACAACTAATGCTAGTGTTCATGAATTATTGCCGCATGCCGATGGATTAAAGGAAGAGAATTCCCTAGACGTGCATATTTGCATGCAAGGTGAAAGGGTATTAAATCAAGGCAAGGAGTTTGCTTCCAAAACTGATCAGACTCAGTTTGGCAAGGAGTTCACTAATTTCTGGAAAGAGTGTGGAGCCTACGTTGATGCAAGGGACCTTTGGATTTGTGATTTATTTGGTCCAATCAAAAATATAAGATGCAGAGATTTCTTGCCACTTGCACGTAAAGAAAAGATTGTCAATCCCATCAACAGACCATGCAAGATTAGAGACGTGCTTTGCTTGACAGGATGTGGATGGGGTCCACCGTACAAGCAGATCACGTACGAGGAGATGGTGCACCTATTTTTAAAGGGATCAAGTTTAAGTCCGTATGTTAGTTTTAGAAGTAATAGACAAAGCTATCTATTGAGATGTAAAAGTCAAATACTTTTACGTTTTAGGAGAGTCCATATTTTATTTGAGTTAGAGATAGGGTCGTGTCCTTATTTTTGCAAGTCTAGACGTGGGCTGTTAATAGCCATGGTGCGGCAATGTAAAGGGGGAGGCTATATTTTGATAATAAACACAATGTGTTTTTAGGGTAAATACCCGTATTGAGTTTTGGGGGAAGCTGTCTAAAAATCCCTAAGTTTTGGAGAAAGCTTTAAAAAACCTCTGTGTTGCGATTTCTCGGTGAGGAAATTGTTTTGCGCGGGAGTACTATCGTTGAGATTGGTTTTCTCGTGTTGAGCCGCAAGGTTCAAACCCTCTATTTCGTGTACATCGCGTGCGCGGGCGAGAGGTTGCTGCTGCTGGTGGTGGTGTGTCGTGAAAGATCGGTCCGCAACAACAGATTGAATCTCGCCATCGAGGTTCGGTCTACATCAGGTGGTATTCAGAGCAAGGTTGTTCACGACACTGTGCAGAAGATGACTGGTCTATCATGGAAGCTAAGCTATGGATTTCAGTTGGAGGAGGAAGGCCGATGGAATGGACTTTTTCATACTCGTGTTGTGGTACAAGAGAGATCATGTTCTATGACAATCGACCACATGAGTTTGATAAACGCGGCAAGCATCGAGATGGTGGAGAAGTTGGAACTACCGATGACACCACGACCACAACCATACTTGTTCCGTTGGGGTCATGAAGAGCTCAGTGTAACACATCAAACCAAGGTGCCGTTTTTTTTGGGAAAATATTATTGCACGGTTTTGTGTGACGTGATTCCGACACTGATGGTTTCATGTCACTTATCGTTGGGTAAGCCATGGTACAAAGAGCACGATGTTGCCTACGATTCTCAAACACACATATATACTGTTAAGAAGGGTAAGAACTACGACCTTGTGCCCATGGGCCAGGATCGTTTTATTTCTTGGAGGAAAGAACATCTTGAGAAGGTAAAAGAGGAGGAAAAAGCAAAGAAAAGGGAGGCCAAAGTTGCTGAAATTTTTACGGTCGTTGTTCAGTCTACAAATAAAAATATTGTTGAAAAGATCGACCCGAAACCGAGGACGGTTTTCGTTTCAAGGGAGAGAGGATGATATGGCCACAACTAATGCTGGTGTTCATGAATTATTGCCGCATGCCAATGGATTAAAGGAAGAGAATTCCCTAGACGTGCATATTTGCATGCAAGGTGAAAGGGTATTAATTCAAGGCAAGGAGTTTGCTTCCAAAACTGATCAGACTCAGTTTGGCAAGGAGTTCACTAATTTCTGGAAAAAGTGTGGAGCCTACGTTGATGCAAGGGACCTTTGGATTTGTGATTTATTTGGTCCAATCAAAAATATAAGATGCAGAGATTTCTTGCCACTCGCACATAAAGAAAAGATTGTCAATCGCATCAACAGACCATGCAAGATTAGAGACGTGCTTTGCTTGAGAGGATGTGGATGGGGTCCACCGTACAAGCAGATCACGTATGAGGAGATGGTGCACCTATTTTTAAAGGGATCAAGTTTAAGTCCGTATGTTAGTTTTAGAAGTAATAGACAAAGCTATCTATTGAGATGTAAAAGTCAAATACCTTTACGTTTTAGGAGAGTCCATATTTTATTTGAGTCAGAGATAGGGTCGTGTCCTTATTTTTGCAAGTCTAGACGTGGGCTATTAATAGCCATGGTGCGGCAATGTAAAGGGGGGGGGGGGCTATATTTTGATAATAAACACGATGTATTTTTAGGGTAAATACCCGTATCGAGTTTTGGGGGAAGCTGTCTAAAAATCCCTAAGATTTGGAGGAAGCTTTAAAAAACCTCTGTGTTGCGATTTCTCGGTGAGGAAATTGTTTTGCGCGGGAGTACTGTCGTTGAGATTGGTTTTCTCGTGTTGAGCCGCAAGGTTCAAACCCTCTATTTCGTGTACATCGCGTGCGCGGGCGAGAGGTTGCTGCTGCTGGTGGTGGTGTGTCGTGAAAGATCGGGCCGCAACAATAGATTGGATCTCGCCATCGAGGTTCGGTCTACATCACGGCTGCCAAGCCGGCGAACACGGCGATACAGATTGCGGCGGCTCGTCAAGCGCGTTTGAATTCGCTCCTAGGCCGTAGTGGGCCGGTTATGTCTGAACCTTCTCTGCAATTCGTTGGGCCGGGGACAGCTGG
The DNA here is from genome assembly GCF_018294505.1 of Triticum aestivum. Lineage (NCBI taxonomy): Eukaryota > Viridiplantae > Streptophyta > Magnoliopsida > Poales > Poaceae > Triticum > Triticum aestivum. The sequence continues at coordinate 581,299,090 of NC_057806.1, read as the reverse complement.
GTATGAGGCCCAGGCTAGTCTGGGTTCTATCGATAATGAATGTGCAGTCGCATGCAACAGGTCGATCATATCGACTATGCATTCGTTCTCGCGGCGCGCTAGGGTTCTTCGGCGAGGGAAGCCCGGCTTCCGTTCCTGTGGTCTTGGCCGCGCTAAGCGTATTCCTCCCCTCGGGGCCATGACTGGCCGAGGAGCTGGAGGGCCGCCGGGGAAGAAGCCTGCTGTCCCGGCAGGGGCTAGCCGCACCGGGGATGCGCCGCCACTGGCTTCTGGCACTGCTCGTGGAGTAGGGCCGCCACCGGCTTCTGGCTCGGGTCATGGAGCAGCGGTGCTGCCCGACCCTAGACTCCCGGTGGTCATCGGGACAGCGCACACGGCTGCGGGGCGAGGAGGTGGTCACCCTGAGGCTCGGCCGCCGTCACAGGGCCCGGCCGCGGTGCCTGCTTTTGGTCGGGGCGGGACAGCTCAGGGTCCTCGGCCGCCGGCGCAAGGCCCGGCTGTGGTTGCCGTTGCGGGGCGGGGTGGTGCGCCTGGTCCGAGGCCTCCTACGCCCGGGAACCAGGTCGTGACACCAGGTTTTCAGCCTCAGGCGGCTCCGCCGCCTCACTACGTCACGAGGCCACCGCAGAAACGGCCAGGGCCAGTGCAGCCGCATGCACCGCCGCCTCAAAACGCGAGTGCTGGAGGTGCTAATGGACCGCCCCGGGGACATTGGGGTGACGATGGGTACAATGCGTATGGTGATGGTCAACACCGTGGTTCGTCGTCGACGGGTGGTGGCCGCGGATATGCTTGGCAGAGTGATGGTACTGCGGAGAGACCTTTTTTTGGTCCTCCGGGTGGTTTTGTTGAGGGGGCGTCTGGCCCTGACTATCGGCAGCGGAGTGGCTACCGTGGTCATCGTGGTGGTCGAGGTGGTTGTTTCCGTCACCGGCAGCCTCCTCCGCCTGTAGCCGTCGCACAGACGGTCGCAGCCAGGGCTGCCGAGACGCCGGAGCTGTCCGGTCAGGCTATGGATGTGGTGACGGCGCTCGCCAATGCTGAGGTACCTGGGACTGAGATCACGACATCAGCCTCGGTTGAGGCGGCAGACAGGGCTGACTCAGATAGAGCTTCCAAGTGGGCGCGCAAGAAGGAGAAAATATTGTGCTATCGCTGTGGAGAGAAGGGCCACTTTATTGCTGAATGCATGGCTGAACTTTGTGATATTTGTGGCAAGCTGGCACATGATACGGGGGAATGCCCGATTTTGCATGATCAGGTGCCGTCTCTTATGATTTATGAAGTGTACTGTGCTGAGTTGATATTCTTTGAGTCTCCTAGTACGAGGGAGGTACCAGAGGAGGCCCAGAAAAGACCGTGGGAACAGATGAAGTCCTTCTCAAAAATGTACAGCGACACCCTTGGTCATTCAGCAATTCACGGACAAGTACATACCTGTTCCATCCTGTGCGACTCTTTCCTGCTACTGTTTCTCTTTTCTTTGAGAAGGATTGTCCCCCCCCCCCCCCCTCCGCCGAACACATTGAGCATGCCCCAACGCCGCCGCCCACCATGTTGATTTGTGGATTACAAGACAAGTGGAGCACCTTTTATTTTGTGAAGTGCTTTTGTTTCCAGTAATCTTTTGATGATATGAATGTATTCCCCGTACTTGCCTTGTGATCAGATAGTACTCATGATTGTTGTATTAGCTTTGTCTTGCTAAAGTCTTCAGGACAGTGAGCAAGGCAAACAGATGTGAATACATTTTTCTTTGTTTATAATTATTGGGCTCCTTATTCTGGAAAAGGCAAATATATGTGAATACATTCTCTTTTGTTTATAATTATTGAGCACCTTATTTTGGAAAGAGAAAAGTATTTTTTGGTCCTTCAAGTTCCCAAAAAGTAAACGAGAACTTGGTCTTCGCTTTCTTCTCCCAGGAGAAACGGCGACGGTTGCTTATCCTTGGTGAACGCCGGCAAGGCTGCAGTTTCCACCCCTCTCTGTCCGCTGCTCCGGCGGTGAATGGAGAGGGGGGGGGTGCTCTCTTTCCTCTCTTGGTCTGTTCAATTAGGTAGGGCTAGGTTTTCGTCTAGTGGCGTCGGAGCGGTGAGGACGACACCGTGTCGAATAAATTGTCTCCGGTCCTGTCTTCACCACGACGATGCTCTCCAAGGCGACGTCGATGGGCCAGTGGTCTCGTTTTCTTGCCACCCAATCGGGGCGGTGAGCTTTATTTTTTTCCTTGTGGCTGATAGTTGCTCTTTTACCAAACAACGAAGTCAATGGGGAAGAGATGGTGGTTCTGGAGCAAGAATGTTGGTCCGTGTGTGGCGGTTCTAGTGTTCTTCCCCTTCTCCGGCGGTGGGAAGCGGCAGAGCCGGATCTGGGTCATCATGGGGACAATCCCCGGCCGACATGCCACATGGTCAAGTGCCTCATTGCAAGCATCGGGCCTGTTCATCGGCTCGCAAAGCCTCGTTGGAGATGGTGGTGGCCTGGATTTGGGGCTGTTGGAGGCTTGCCACAATTTCCAATGTGAGTCACAGTGACGATGGGAGTTGGCGGCGGCTACATAATCGATTGTTTGCAGGGACTTTCAATGAACCTTTTGTTTTTAATCCTTTTATTGGGGTTCCTTTTGCATAGTTTCCAGGGCTATGGTCTTTTTCTGATCTCTTTTGTAGTTTTCGTGTATGTTTGTATTTGTACCAAGTATATTGTCCAATAATGATAGAAAGTTCTCAAAAAAGTATAGACTTGATTCCTCAAGATTTTTTTGTATACATTTGATCCCTCAAGTCTCAAAAACGGATAAGTTTAATCCTAAACCAGATTTTGAGCACGTTGACCGGGTTTGACTGCCACAAAACCGCCCGATGAATAGTAAATTGAAAAAAAAGAACTTAAAAAAATCAGAAATCTTTTGGGGTCCAGTATGCTTACATGCGCACGGTGCGACCATTTCCGTGGTCTTTTGACACTCGAGGTGCTCGTGACAAAAAATGCACGATGAATAATAATTTCAAAAAATACAAAAAAATAAGAAAAATCTGGAAATTTGTAGCATCCAATATGCTTACATGTGCAAGGTGCGACCAAACATTTGTCATGAAATGACAGCGGACGGGCTAGCAAAGAAACAAATTTTGACTATATTTTTCTGAGCAAAAATTTGTTTGTTTTTTGCCACGAGCTCCTCGAGTGTAGAAAGACCATGAAATTTTGGTCGCACCTTACGCATGTAAGCATATCAGATTGATTTTTTTTTTCAAATTTACTGTTCATTGAACGTAGATATTTTTGCTTTTTTGCCAGGAGCTCCTCAAGTGTTGAAAGACAACAAAAATTTGGTCGCACCTTGCGCATGTAAGCATATTGGACCCCAAAAAATTTCAGATTTTTTGGAGCTATTTTGAAAATATATATATCAAATTTACTGTTCATTATGCGGTTTGGTGGCGGTCAAACCCGGTGAACGTGCTCGAAATCTGGTTTATGACCAAACTTATCCGGTTTTAAGACTTGAGGGACCAAATATATACCAAATAAAGTTATGGAACCAAGTCACTTTTTGGAAACTTGAGGGACGAAATACATATTTTTCTCTCCTGGAAAAGGGATTAGCATGTCAGCACTCAAATCTCTTCTTTGCATTCCAGTGAATGAATGTGTTGCAGAAAACAAATCTGTACATGAACTTGCAGTGCCCCCCTAATAATCTAGTGTAAATTAGCTTAATCTGGCCCTTTAGGATGTTGGCAAGGAGCAAACCGAACCCACCAGGATGCCCAGTTCAGTACATAATTGTCAACCGAAACCCTCTTGACTCTCTCATGTAGGATTGACCAGGGCGTGCTCTACGCACGAACCCCACTAACCTGGCACACGTCGCCCATGTAACCTGCGCTATGCATGCGCCTGTAACACTATATATTGGTAATCAACACGATGGGAGCACACAAGGTGCCATTTACCCAATCCTCTACTTGCTCACATGGTATCAGTCGCCGGTTCCCTCCTCCGGCTGTAACCCTCCATCTTCCGCTGCCCAACCTCTGCCCGCACCTCGTCATGGCGGCTCCTTCCCCGCCGCTTCCTCCTCCTCCCCCTCCCCCTCCCCGTCCCAGCCATGCTGCCCCTGGCACTTCCCCAGTGACGCCGTCTCGCTCTCAGCCGCCGCTGATCACACCCGCTGCCCTCGCGCGCGGCGGGCCTCTCTTCCTGCCCGATCCCGCCGCGGAGGCCCCCTACGGCTCCCCTCTCGTCGGCGTCTACATCAACCAGCATGTGCCGATCGTCCTCAGCCTCAACCCTCCGAACTTCTCGCAGTGGCGGACCCTGTTTGAGGTTATGTTCCAGAAGAGCGGCGTCGTCTCTCACATAACCGGCGCGGCTCATCCCGACGATGCCGCCTGGGTTCAAGACGACGCGCACATCCTCTCCTGGCTGTACACGCGCGTGAGCCCGGAGATATTCCGCCTCGTTCATCAGCGTGGCACTACGGCCGCCGAGGTCTAGGCCGCCATCATCTCGTTGTTCATGGAGAACGCCAAGCACCAGGCGGTTTTCCTCGCCACGGAGTTCCGGCGCATCGAGCAGGGCGGGTCGTCCATCATCGACTACTTCGGCCGCCTGAAGGAGTGCGCGGATCGCCTCGCTGACCTAGGGCAGACGGTGCAGGACCGCGACCAAGTTCTTAACATGTTTCGCGGCCTCCACCCTCGTCTCCGCTACGCCATCCCCATCCTCACGATGCAGACGCCGTTCCCCTCCTTCCTTCGCTGCTGCGCCTTCCTCCTCCTGGAAGAGAGCCGGCAGTCCAGCGATGCTACCACCTCCGAGATCGCGCTCCACGTCACCCGCGCTCCCACTCCTCCGAGCACAGGCGGTGGCGGCAACCGCCGCGCTTCCGGCGCCAACAACTCCGGGCGGGGGCGCCACCATGGCAAGGGGAAGGCTGTGGACCACGGCGGGGCTTCCTCCTCCCGCCCGCCGGCGCCACCACCCACGACCACCACGCCCTGGACCGGCATGGTGCATGCCTGGCCCATGCCCTGGCGGCCGCATGCTCCCAGCGCAGGTGTGCTTGGTCCCCGGCCAGGCGCCTCCGCCCCGTTCGCCGGTGCCACCACGCACTACTACGGCGCGCCACACCCTTCCTCTGCGAGTGCTCCGATGGCGCCGTGGCATGCAGGCGCTGTGAACCACCCGCCGTTTGCCATGTCACCCAGCTCCGGTGCCGGACCCTCTACTCCAGCGTGGGATCAGTCTGCCCTAGTGCAGGCGCTCAACGACATGCATCTCCAGCAGCAGCAGCTCACGCCGCCGCTTGCAGATTGGTACCTGAATACTGGAGCCTCTACGCATATGGCCGGGTCGTCTGGTATGCTATCGTCCTCCCAACCCTACAACTCTTCTGGCATTATTGTTGGCGATGGTAGCTCGCTTGCGGTAACACATTCTGGCCGTGCCTCCATTCCCACTACCTCCACTCCCCTCTCTCTAAACGATGTCCTAGTTTCTCCACATCTTATCCGTAATCTCATCTCAGTTAAGAAACTAGCACGTGATAATCCCGTTACTGTAGAGTTTGATGACTTTAGTTTTTCTGTCAAGGATCGAAAGACGAAGCGGGTGACCCTCCGATGTAACTCTGCCGACGATGAACTCTACCCCGTGTTCGCGCCACCTCCTCACCATGCACTCGCTGCGGTCACCACAGACACCTGGCATCAACGCCTCGGGCACCCTGGCCGCGACACCCTCTCCAGCGTGCTGTGTTCCTCCTCCATCACCACCCGCGACGCACAGTCGCCTATCTGTCAAGCATGTCAACTAGGAAAGCATGTTAGATTTCCTTTCGGTAGTTCGGATCATGTGTCATATTTTCCCTTTCAACTTATGCATTGTGATGTCTGGACATCTCCTGTAATCAGTTTATCAGGCTATCAATATTACCTTGTGCTCTTAGATGATTACAGTCACTTTGCGTGGACATTTCCCCTCCGACACAAATTTGATGTTTTCCCCACACTTAAGCACTTCCATGCGTTCATCCGCTGTCAGTTCAACCTTAACCTACTAACCATACAGAGTGACAACGGGCGTGAGTTCGACAATAGCCCTGCCTGTGCCTTCTTCGCCTCCGAGGGCATCCAACTACGCATGTCCTGCCCCTACACCTCGCCTCAGAACGGGCGGGCCGAACGCGTACTTCGCACCCTCAACGACATCACCCCCGCTCTTCTCACTCACGCGTCTATGCCGTACTCGTTCTGGGTCGAGGCACTTAACACATCCACTTTCTTGCTCAACCGCCGCCCGTGCAGTGCTCGCCATAGCTACACACCTTTCTACCTCCTCTACGGTGTCCACCCTGAGTATTCCACCCTACGCGTGTTCGGCTGCCTGTGTTACCCTAACCTCACCGCCACCAGCCCTCACAAGCTCGTCCCACACTCTCATCCGTGCGTGTTTCTCGGCTACTTGGCGGACCACAAAGGGTACCGCTGTCTCAACCGTGACACCAACCGGGTTATCATCTCCCGGCATGTGGTTTTCGATGAGCGCACCTTCCCCTTCGCATCACCCCCCGCCGGCGCCTACCCACCGCCGGAAGACACACACCACCATCACCCTCCCAACACCACTCCTGCCCCACGTCGGGCCAACAAACCTATCGCTACCAACCCCAACCCCACGACCACCCAGTCTGCTGCGGTCGCTCCCCCAGCCGACGCCATGACAGCACCCTCACCAGCGCCCCCGGCTGTTGAGGAACGTAGTAATTTCAAAAAAAAATCTACGCACACGCAAGATCATGGTGATGCACAACAACGAGAGGGGAGAGTGTTGTTTACGTACCCTCATAGACCGGAAGCGGAAGCGTTATAACAACGCGGTTGATGTAGTCGTACGTCTTCACGGCCCGACCGATCAAGCACCGAAACTACGGCACCTCCGAATTTTTGCACACATTCAGCTCGATGACGATCCCCGGACTCCGATCCAGCAAAGTGTCGGGTATGAGTTCCGTCAGCACAATGGCGTGGTGACGATCTTGATGTTCTACCGTCGTAGGGCTTCGCCTAAGCACCGCTACAATATTATCGAGGATTATGGTGGAGGGGGGCACCGCACACGGCTAAGAGATCAATGATCAATTGTTGTCTCTGGGGTGCCACCTGCCCTCACATATAAAGGAGTGGAGGAGGGGGCCGGCCAAGGAGGGTGGCGCGCCCAAGGGGGGGGGAGCCCAACTCCCACTGGGAGTAGGACTCCCCTTTTTCCTATTAGGAGTAGGAGAGGGAAGGAAGAGGAAGGAGGGAGGAAGGAAAGGGGGGGGCGGCCCCCCTCCCAATTCGGATTGGGCTTGGGGGGGGCGCCCCCTCCCTTGCTCCTTTCCCCTCCTTTTTCCACCAAGGCCCCATATACCTCCCGGGGGGTTCCGATAACCTCCCGGTGATCCAGTATTGTCCCAATCTCACCCGGAACCTTTCCGGTGTCCAAATATAGTCGTCCAATATATCGATCTTTATGTCTCGACCATTTCGAGACTCCTCGTCAAGTCCGTGATCACATCTGGGACTCCGAACAACCTTCGATACATCAAAATATATAAACTCATAATGAAACTGTCATCGTAATGTTAAGTGTGCGGACCCTACGGGTTCGAGAACAATGTAGACATGACTGAGACACGTCTCCGGTCAATAACCAATAGCGGAACCTGGATGCTCATATTGGCTCCTACATATTCTACGAAGATCTTTATCGGTCAGACCGCATGACAACATACGTTGTTCCCTTTGTCATCGGTATGTTACTTGCCCGAGATTCGATCGTCGGTATCTCAATACCTAGTTCAATCTCGTTACCGACAAGTCTCTTTACTCGTTCCGTAATACATCATCTTGCAACTAGCTTAAGTGATGTGCATCACCGAGAGGGCCCAGAGATACCTCTCCGACAATCGGAGCGACAAATCCTAATCTCGAAATACGCCAACCCAACATGTACCTTTGGAGACACCTGTAGAGCACCTTTATAATCACTCAGTTATGTTGTGACGTTTGGTAGCACACAAAGTGTTCCTCCGGTAAACGGGAGTTGCATAATCTCAGAGTCATAGGAACATGTATAAGTCATGAAGAAAGAAATAGCAACATACTAAACGATCGGGTGCTAAGCTAATGGAATGGGTCATGTCAATCACATCATTCTCCTAATGATGCGATGCCGTTAATCAAATGACAACTCATGTCTATGGTTAGCAAACATAATCATCTTCGATTAACGAGCTAGTCAAGTAGAGGCATACTAGTGACACTTTGTTTGTCTATGTATTTACACAAGTATTACGTTTCCATTTAATACAATTCTAGCATGAATAACAAACATTTATCATGATATAAGGAAATAAATAATAACTTTATTATTGCCTCTAGGGCATATTTCCTTCAGTCTCCCACTTGCACTTGAGTCAATAATATAGATTACACAGTAATGATTCTAACACCCATGGAGCCTTGGTGCTGATCATGTTTTGCTCGTGGAAGAGGCTTAGTCAATGGGTCTGCTACATTCAGATCCGTATGTATCTTGAAAATATCTATGTCTCCCACCTGGACTAGATCCCGGATGGAATTGAAACGTCTCTTGATGTGCTTGGTTCTCTTGTGAAATCTGGATTCCTTTGCCAAGGCAATTGCACCAGTATTGTCACAAAAGATTTTCATTGGACCCGATGCACTAGGTATGACACCTAGATCGGATATGAACTCCTTCATCAGACTCCTTCGTTTGCTGCTTCCGAAGCAGCTATGTACTCCGCTTCACATGTAGATCCCGCCACGACGCTTTGTTTAGAACTGCACCAACTGACAGCTCCACCGTTTAATGTAAATATGTATCCGGATTGCGATTTAGAATCATCCGGATCAGTGTCAAAGCTTGCATCAACGTAACCATTTACGATGAGCTCTTTGTCACCTCCATATACAAGAAACATATCCTTAGTCCTTTTCAGGTATTTCAGGATGTTCTTGACCGCTGTCGAGTGATCCACTCCTGTATTACTTTGGTACCTCCCTGCTAGACTTATAGCAAGGCACACATCAGGTCTGGTACACAGCATTGCATACATGATAGAGCCTATGGCTAAAGCATACGGAACATCTTTCATTTTCTCTCTATCTTCTGAAGTGGTCGGGCATTGAGTCTTACTCAACTTCACACCTTGTAACACAGGCAAGAATCCTTTCTTTTCTTGATCCATTTTGAACTTCTTCAAAACTTTGTCAAGGTATGTGCTTTGTGAAAGTCCAATTAAGCGTCTTGATCTATCTCTATAGATCTTAATGCCCAATATGTAAGCAGCTTCACCGAGGTCTTTCATTGAAAAACTCTTATTCAAGTATCCCTTTATGCTATCCAGAAATTCTATATCATTTCCGATTAGCAATATGTCATCCACATATAATATCAGAAATTCTACAGAGCTCCCACTCACTTTCTAGTAAATACAGGCTTCTCCAAAAGTCTGTACAAAACCAAATTCTTTGATCACACTATCAAAGCATTTATTCCAACTCCGAGATGCTTGCACCAGTCCATAAATGGATCGCTGGAGCTTGCACACTTTGTTAGCTCCCTTTGGATCGACAAAACCATCCGGTTGCATCATATACAACTCTTCTTCCAGAAATCCATTCAGGAATGCAGTTTTGACATCCATCTACCAAATTTCATAATCATAAAATGCGGCAATTGCTAACATGATTCGGACAGACTTAAGCATCGCTACGGGTGAGAGGGTCTCATCGTAGTCAATCCCTTGAACTTGTCGAAAACCTTTTGCGACAAGTCGAGCTTTGTAGACAGTAACATTACCGTCAGCGTCAGTCTTCTTCTTGAAGATCAATTTATTTTCAATTGCTTGCCGATCATTGGGCAAGTAAACCAAAGTCCACACTTTGTTCTCATACATGGATCCCATCTCAGATTTCATGGCTTCAAGCCATTTTGCGGAATCTGGGCTCACCATTGCTTCTTCATAGTTCGTAGGTTCATCATGATCTAGTAGCATGACTTCCAGAACAGGATTACCGTACCACTTTGGTGCGGATCTTACTCTGGTTGATCTACGAGATTCAGTAGTAACTTGTTCTGAAGTTTCATGATCATCATTAGCTTCCTCACTAATTGGTGTAGGTGTCACAGAAACCGGTTTCTGTGATGTACTACTTTCCAATAAGGGAGCAGGTACAGTTACCTCATCAAGTTCTACTTTCCTCCCACTCACTTCTTTCGAGAGAAACTCCTTCTCTAGAAAGGATCCATTCTTAGCAACAAATGTCTTGCCTTCAGATCTGTGATAGAAGGTGTACCCAACAGTCTCCCTCGGGTATCCTATGAAGACACATTTCTCCGATTTGGGTTCGAGCTTATCAGGTTGAAGCTTTTTCACATAAGCATCGCAGCCCCAAACTTTCAGAAATGACAACTTTGGTTTATTGCCAAACCATAGTTCATAAGGCGTCGTCTCAACGGATTTTGATGGTGCCCTATTTAACGTGAATGCGGTCGTCTCTAAAGCATAACCCCAAAACGATAGAGGTAAATCTGTAAGAGACATCATAGATCGCACCATATCAAGTAAAGTGCGATTACGATGTTCGGACACACCATTACACTGTGGTGTTCCGGGTGGCGTGAGTTGCGACACTATTCCATATTGTTTCAAATGTAAACCAAACTCGTAACTCAAATATTCTCCTCTATGATCAGATCGTAGAAACTTTATTTTCTTGTTACGATGATTTTCAACTTCACTTTGAAATTCTTTGAACTTTTCAAATGTTTCAGACTTATGTTTCATTAAGTAGATTACCCATATCTGCTTAAATCATCTGTGAAGGTGAGAAAATAACGATATCCGCCACGAGCTTCAACATTCATTGGACCACATACATCTGTATGTATGATTTCCAACAAATCTGTTGCTCTCTCCATAGTACCGGAGAACGGCGTTTTAGTCATCTTGCCCATCAGGCACGGTTCGCAAGTACCAAGTGATTCATAATCAAGTGGTTCCAAAAGTCCATCAGTATGGAGTTTCTTCATGCGCTTTACACCGATATGACCTAAACGGTAGTGCCACAAATAAGTTGCACTATCATTATCAACTCTGCATCTTTTGGCTTTAACAATATGAATATGTGTATCACTACTATCAAGATTCATCAAAAATAGACCACACTTCAAGGGTGCATGATTAGAAAAGATATTACTCATATAAATAGAACAACCATTATTCTCTGATTTAAATGAATAACCGTCTCGCATCAAACAAGATCCAAATATAATGTTCATGCTCAACGCTGGCACCAAATAACAATTATTTAGGTCTAATACTAATCCCGATGGTAGATGTAGAGGTAGCGTGCCGACCGCGATCACATCGACTTTGGAACCATTTCCCACGCGCATCGTCACCTCGTCCTTCGCCAGTGTTCGCTTAATCCGTAGTCCCTGTTTCGAGTTGCAAATATTAGCAACAGAACCAGTATCAAATACCCATGTGCTACTGTGAGCTCTAGTAAGGTACACATCAATAACATGTATATCACATATACCTTTATTCACCTTGCCATCCTTCTTATCCGCCAAATACTTGGGGCAGTTCCGCTTCCAGTGACCAGTCTGCTTACAGTAGAAGCACTCAGTTTTAGGCTTAGGTCCAGACTTGGGTTTCTTCTCCTGAGCAGCAACTTGCTTGCTGTTCTTCTTGAAGTTCCCCTTCTTCTTCCCCTTGCCCTTTTTCTTGAAACTAGTGGTCTTGTTGACCATCAACACTTGATGCTCCTTCTTGATTTCTACCTCCGCAACTTTTAGCATCGCGAAGAGCTCGGGAATTGTCTTATCCATCCCTTGCATATTATAGTTCATCACGAAGCTCTTGTAGCTAGGTGGAAGTGATTGGAGAATTCTGTCAATGACGCAATCATCCGGAAGATTAACTCCCAGTTGAATCAAGTGATTATTATACCCAGACATTTTGAGTATATGTTCACTGACAGAACTGTTCTCCTCCATCTTGCAGCTATAGAACTTATTGGAGACTTCATATCTATCAATCCGGGCATTTGCTTGAAATATTAGCTTCAACTCCTGGAACATCTCATATGCTCCATGACGTTCAAAACGTCGTTGAAGACCTGGTTCTAAGCTGTAAAGCATGGCACATTGTGTTGGGTTTCGTAGTAATTTCAAAAAATTTCCTACGCACACGCAAGATCATGTGATGCATAGCAACGAGGGGAGAGTGTGATCTACGTACCCTTGTAGATCGACAATGGAAGCGTTTGGTTGATGTAGTCGTACGTCTTCACGGCCCGACCGATCAAGCACCGAAACTACGGCACCTCCGAGTTTTAGCACACGTTCAACTCGATGACGATCCCCGGACTCCGATCCAGCAAAGTGCCGGGGAAGAGTTCCGTCAGCACGACGGCGTGGTGACGATCTTGATGCACTACTGTCGCAGGGCTTCGCCTAAGCACCGTTACAATATTATCGAGGACTATGGTGGCAGGGGGCGCCACACACGGCTAAGAATAAGATCACGTGGATCAACTTGTGTGTCTCTGGGGTGCCCCTGCCTCTGTATATAAAGGACCAAGAGGGGGAGGCCGGCCGGCCACATAGGGCGCGCCAGGAGGAGTCCTACTCCCTCCGGGAGTAGGACTTCTCCCCCAATCCTAGTTGGAATAGGATTCGCGAGGTGGAAGAGAGAGAGAGAGAGAGAGAGAGAGAGAGAGAGAGAGAGAGAGAGAGAGAAGGAGGAGGAGGGCGCCGGCCCCCTCTCTCCTTGTCCTATTCGGACTAGAGGGGAGGGGCGCGCGGCCCAGCCCTGGCTGCCTCTCCTCTTCTTCCACTAAGGCCCATTAAGGCCCATATAGCTCCCGGGGGGTTCCGGTAACCTCCTGGTACTCCAGTAAAATCCCGATTTCACCCGGAACACTTCCGATATCCAAACATAGGCTTCCAATATATCAATCTTTATGTCTCGACCATTTCGAGACTCCTCGTCATGTCCGTGATCACATTCGGGACTCCGAACAACCTTCGGTACATCAAAATGCATAAACTCATAATATAACTATCACCGTAACCTTAAGCGTGCGGACCCTACGGGTTCGAGAACAATGTAGACATGACCGAGACATGTCTCCGGTCAATAACCAATAGCGGGACCTGGATGCCCATATTGGCTCCTACATATTCTACGAAGATCTTTATCGGTCAGAACGCATAACAACATACGTTGTTCCCTTTGTCATCGGTATGTTACTTGCCCGAGATTCGATCGTCGGTATTCCAATACCTAGTTCAATCTCGTTACCGGCAAGTCTCTTTACTCGTTCTGTAATACATCATCCCGCAACTAACTCATTAGTTTCAATGCTTGCAAGGCTTAAGTGATGTGCATTACCGAGAGGGCCCAGAGATACCTCTCCGACAATCGGAGTGACAAATCCTAATCTCGAAATACGCCAACCCAACATGTACCTTTGGAGACACCTGTAGAGCTCCTTTATAATCACCCAGTTACGTTGTGATGTTTGGTAGCACACAAAGTGTTCCTCTGGCAAACGGGAGTTGCATAATCTCATAGTCATAGGAACATGTATAAGTCGTGAAGAAAGCAATAGCAACATACTAAACGATCGGGTGCTAAGCTAATGGAATGGGTCATGTCAATCAGATCATTCACTTAATGATGTGATCCCATTAATCAAATGAAAACTCATTGTTCATGGTTAGGAAACATAACCATCTTTGATTACGAGCTAGTCAAGTAGAGGCATACTAGTGACACTTTGTTTGTCTATGTATTCACACATGTATTATGTTTCTGGTTAATACAATTCTAGCATGAATAATAAACATTTATCATGATATAAGGAAATAAATAATAACTTTATTATTGCCTCTAGGGCATATTTCCTTCAGTCTCCCACTTGCACTAGAGTCAATAATCTAGATTACACTGTAATGATTCTAACACCCATGGAGCCTTGGTGCTGATCATGTTTTGCTCGTGGAAGAGGCTTAGTCAACGGGTCTGCAACATTCAGATCCGTATCTATCTTGCAAATCTCTATGTCTCCCGCCTGGACTAGATCCCCGATGGAATTGAAGCGTCTCTTGATGTGCTTGGTTCTCTTGTGAAATCTGGATTCCTTTGCCAAGGCAATTGCACCAGTATTGTCACAAAAGATTTTCATTGGACACGATGCACTAGGTATGACACCTAGATCGGATATGAACTCCTTCATCCAGACTCCTTCATTTGCTGCTTTTGAAGCAGCTATGTACTCCGCTTCACATGTAGATCCCGCTACAACGCTTTGTTTAGAACTGCACCAACTGACATCTCCACCGTTTAATGTAAACACATATCCGGTTTGTGATTTAGAATCATCTAGATCAGTGTCAAAGCTTGCATCAACGTAACCTTTTACGATGAGCTCTTTGTCACCTCCATATATGAGAAACATATCCTTAGTCCTTTTCAGGTATTTCAGGATGTTCTTGACCGCTGTCCAATGATCCACTCCTGGATTACTTTGGTACCTCCCTGCTAGACTTATAGCAAGGCACACATCAGGTCTGGTACACAACATTGCATACATGATAGAGCCTATGGCTGAAGCATAGGGAACATCTTTCATATTCTCTCTATCTTCTGCAGTGGTCGGGCATTGAGTCTTACTCAACTTCACACCTTGTAACACAGGCAAGAACCCTTTCTTTGCTTGATCCATTTTGAACTTCTTCAAAACTTTGTCAAGGTATGTGGTTTGTGAAAGTCCAATTAAGCGTCTTGATCTATCTCTATAGATTTTAATGCCTAATATGTAAGCAGCTTCACCGAGGTCTTTCATTGAAAAACTCTTATTCAACTATCCCTTTATGCTATCCAAAAATTCTACATCATTTCCAATTAGTAATATGTCATCCACATATAATATCAGAAATGCTACAGAGCTCCCACTCACTTTCTTGTAAATACAGGCTTCTCCAAAAGTCTGTAAAAAACCAAATGCTTTGATCACACTATCAAAACGTTTATTCCAACTCCGAGAGGCTTGCACCAGTCCATAAATGGATCGCTGGAGCTTGCATACTTTGTTAGCTCCCTTTGGATCGACAAAACCTTCGGTTGCATCATATACAACTCTTCTTCCAGAAATCCATTCAGGAATGCAGTTTTGACATCCATCTGCCAAATTTCATAATCATAAAATGCGGCAATTGTTAACATGATTCGGACAGACTTAAGCATCGCTACGGGTGAGAAGGTCTCATCGTAGTCAATCCCTTGAACTTGCCGAAAACCTTTTGCGACAAGTCGAGCTTTGTAGACAGTAATATTACCGTCAGCGTCAGTCTTCTTCTTGAAGATCCATTTATTCTCAATTGCTTGCGGATCAACGGGCAAGTCAACCAAAGTCCATACTTTGTTCTCATACATGGATCCCATCTCAGATTTCATGGCTTCAAGCCACTTTGCGGAATCTGGGCTCACCATCGCTTCTTCATAGTTCGTAGGTTCATCATGATCTAGTAGCATGACTTCCAGAACGGGATTACTGTACCACTCTGGCGCGGATCTTACTCTGGTTGATCTACGAGGTTCAGTAGTATCTTGTTCTGAAGTTTCATGATCATCATCATTAGCTTCCTCACTAACTGGTGTAGGTGTCACAGAAATAGTTTTCTGTGATGTACTACTTTCCAATAAGGGAGCAGGTACAATTACCTCGTCAAGTTCTACTTTCCTCCCACTCACTTCTTTCGAGAGAAACTCCTTCTCTCGAAAGTTTCTGAATTTAGCAACAAAAGTCTTGCCTTCGGATCTGTGATAGAAGGTCTATCCAATAGTCTCCTTTGGATATCCTATGAAGACACATTTCTCCGATTTGGGTTCGAGCTTATCAGGTTGAAGCTTTTTCACATAAGCATCGCAGCCCCAAACTTTCAGAAATGACAACTTTGGTTTCTTGCCAAACCACAGTTCATAAGGCGTCGTCTCAACGGATTTTGATGGTGCCCTATTTAACGTGAATGCGTCCGTCTCTAGAGCGTATCCCCAAAACGATAGCGGTAAATCAGTAAGAGACATCATAGATCGCACCATATCTAGTAAAGTACGATTACGATGTTCGGACACACCATTACGCTGTGGTGTTCCGGGTGGCGTGAGTTGCGAAACTATTCCACAATTTTTCAAATGTACACCAAACTCGTAACTCAAATATTCTCCTCCACGATCAGATCGTAGAAACTTTATTTTCTTGTTACGATGATTTTCAACTTCACTCTGAAATTCTTTGAACTTTTCAAACGTTTCAGACTTGTGTTTCATTAAGTAGATATACCCATATCTGCTTAAGTCATCTGTGAAGGTGAGAAAATAACGATATCCGCCACGAGCCTCAATATTCATCGGACCACATACATCTGTATGTATGATTTCCAACAAATCTATTGCTCTCTCCATAGTACCGAAGAACGGTGTTTTTGTCATCTTGCCCATTAGGCACGGTTAGCAAGTACCAAGTGATTCATAATCAAGTGGTTCCAAAAGTCCATCAGTATGGAGTTTCTTCATGCACTTTACACCGATATGACCTAAACGGCAGTGCCACAAATATGTTGCACTATCATTATTAACTCTGCATCTTTTGGTTTCAACATTATGAATATGTGTGTTACTACTATCGAGATTCAATAAGAATAGACCACTCTTCAAGGGTGCATGACCATAAAAGATATTACTCATATAAATAGAACAACCATTATTCTCTGATTTAAATGAATAACCGTCTCGCATCAAACAAGATCCAGATATAATGTTCATGCTTAACGCTGGCACCAAATAACAGTTATTTAGGTCTAATATTAATCCCGAAGGTAGATGTAGAGGTAGCGTGCCGACTGCGATCACATCGACTTTGGAACCGTTTCCCACACGCATCGTCACCTCGTCCTTAGCTAATCTTCGCTTAATCCGTAGTCCCTGTTTCGAGTTGCAAATATTAGCAACAGAACCAGTATCAAATACCCAGGTGCTACTGCGAGCATTAGTAAGGTACACATCAATAACATGTATATCACATATACCTTTGTTCACCTTGCCATCCTTCTTATCCGCCAAATACTTGGGGCAGTTCCGCTTCCAGTGACCAGTCTGCTTGCAATAGAAGCACTCAGTTTCAGGCTTAGGTCCAGGTTTGGGTTTCTTCTCTTGAGTAGCAACTTGCTTGCTGTTCTTTTTGAAGTTCCCCTTCTTCTTCCCTTTGCCCTTTTTCTTGAAACTAGTGGTCTTGTTGACCATCAACACTTGATGCTCCTTCTTGATTTCTACCTCTGCAGCTTTCAGCATTGCGAAGAGCTCGGGAATAGTCTTATTCATCCCTTGCATATTATAGTTCATCATGAAGCTCTTGTAGCTTGGTGGCAGTGATTGGAGAATTCTGTCAATGACACAATCATCTGGAAGATTAACTCCCAATTGAATCAAGTGATTATTATACCCAGAAATTTTGAGTATATGCTCACTAACAGAACTGTTCTCCTCCATCTTACAGCTATAGAACTTATTGGAGACTTCATATCTCTCAATCCGGGCATTTGCTTGAAATATTAACTTCAACTCTTGGAACATCTCATATGCTCCATGACGTTCAAAACATCGTTGAAGTCCCGATTCTAAGCCGTAAAGCATGGCACACTGAACTATTGAGTAGTCATCAGCTTTGCTCTGCCAGACGTTCATAACATCCGGCGTTGCTCCAGCAGCAGGTCTGGCACCTAGCAGTGCTTCCAGGACGTAATTCTTCTGTGCAGCAATGAGGATAATCCTCAAGTTACGGACCCAGTCCGTGTAATTGCTACCATCATTTTTCAACTTTGCTTTCTCAAGGAACGCATTAAAATTCAACGGAACAACAACACGAGCCATCTATCTACAATCAAGCATAAACAAGCAAGATACTTATTAGGTACTAAGTTTCATGATAAATTTAAGTTCAGTTAATTTACTTAGAGAACTCCCACTTAGATAGACATCCCTCTAATCCTCTAAGTGATTACGTGATCCAAATCAACTAAACCATGTCCGATCATCACGTGAGATGGAGTAGTTTCATTGGTGAACATCACTATGTTGATCATATCTACTATATGATTCACGCTCGACCTTTCAGTCTCCGTGTTCCGAGGCCATATCTGTATATGCTTGGCTCGTCAAGTATAACCTGAGTATTCCGCGTGTGCAACTGTTTTGCACCCGTTGTATTTGAACGTAGAGCCTATCACACCCGATCATCACGTGGTGTCTCAGCACGAAGAACTTTCGCAACGGTGCATACTCAGGGAGAACACTTCTTGATAATTAGTGAGAGATCATCTTATAATGCTACCGTCAATCAAAGCAAGATAAGATGCATAAAAGATAAACATCACATGCAATCAATAAAAGTGATATGATATGGCCATCATCATCTTGTGCTTGTGATATCCATCTCCGAAGCACCGTCGTGATCACCATCGTCACCGGCGTGACACCATGATCTCCATCGCAGCATCATTGTCGTCTCGCCAAGCTTGTGCTTCCACGACTATCGCTACCGTTTAGTGATAAAGTAAAGCATTACATCGCGATTGCATTGCATACAATAAAGCGACAACCATATGGCTCCTGCCAGTTGCCGATAACTCGGTTACAAAACATGATCATCTCATACAATGAAATTCAGCATCATGTCTTGACCATATCACATCACAACATGCCCTGCAAAAACAAGTTAGACGTCCTCTACTTTGTTGTTGCAAGTTTTACGTGGCTGCTACGGGCTTAAGCAAGAACTAATCTTACCTACGCATCAAAACCACAACGATAGTTTGTCAAGTTGGTGCTATTTTAACCTTCGCAAGTACCGGGCGTAGCCACACTTGGTTCAACTAAAGTTGGAGAAATTGTCACCCGCAAGCCACCTCTGTGCAAAGCACGTCGGGAGAACCGGTCTCGCGTAAGCGTACGCGTAATGTCGGTCTGGGCCGCTTCGTCCAACAATACCGCCGAACCAAAATATGACATGCTGGTAAGCAGTATGACTTATATCGCCCACAACTCACTTGTGTTCTACTCGTGCATATAACATCAACATATAAAACCTAGGCTCGGATGCCACTATTGGGTTTCGTAGTAATTTCAAAAAAATTCCTACGCACACGCAAGATCATGTGATGCATAGCAACGAGGGGAGAGTGTGATCTACGTACCCTTGTAGATCGACAACGAAAGCGTTTGGTTGATGTAGTCATACGTCTTCACGGCCCGACCGATCAAGCACCGAAACTACGGCACCTCCGAGTTTTAGCACACGTTCAGCTCGATGACGATCCCCGGACTCCGATCCAGCAAAGTGTCGGGGAAGAGTTCCGTCAGCATGACGGCGTGGTGACGATCTTGATGCACTACTGTCGCAGGGCTTCGCCTAAGCACCGTTACAATATTATCGAGGACTATGGTGGCAGGGGGCGCCGCACACGGCTAAGAATAAGATCACGTGGATCAACTTGTGTGTCTCTGGGGTGCCCCTGCCTCTGTATATAAAGGACCAAGAGGGGGAGGCCGGCTGGCCACATAGGGCGCGCCAGGAGGAGTCCTACTCCCTCCGGGAGTAGGACTTCTCCCCCAATCCTAGTTGGAATAGGATTCGCGAGGTGGAGAGAGAGAGAGAGAGAAGGAGGAGGGCACCGACCCCCTCTCTCCTTGTCCTATTCGGACTAGGGGGGAGGGGCGCGCGGCCCAGCCCTGGCTGCCTCTCCTCTTCTTCCACTAAGGCCCATTAAGGCCCATATAGCTCCCGGGGGGTTCCGGTAACCTCCCGGTACTCCGGTAAAATCCCGATTTCACCCGGAACACTTCCGATATCCAAACATAGGCTTCCAATATATCAATCTTTATGTCTCGACCATTTCAAGACTCCTCGTCATGTCCGTGATCACATTCGGGATTCCGAACAACCTTTGGTACATCAAAATGCATAAACTCATAATATAACTGTCATCGTAACCTTAAGCGTGCGGACCCTACGGGTTCGAGAACAATGTAGACATGACCGAGACATGTCTCCGGTCAATAACCAATAGCGGGACCTGGATGCCCATATTGGCTCCTACATATTCTACGAAGATCTTTATCGGTCAGACCGCATAACAACATACGTTATTCCCTTTGTCATCGGTATGTTACTTGCCCGAGATTCGATCGTCGGTATTCCAATACCTAGTTCAATCTCGTTACCGGCAAGTCTCTTTACTCGTTCTGTAATACATCATCCCGCAACTAACTCATTAGTTGCAATGCTTGCAAGGCTTAAGTGATGTGCATTACCGAGAGGGCCCAGAGATACCTCTCCGACAATCAGAGGGACAAATCCTAATCTCGAAATACGCCAACCCAACATGTACCTTTGGAGACACCTGTAGAGCTCCTTTATAATCACCCAGTTACGTTGTGACGTTTGGTAGCACACAAAGTGTTCCTCCGGCAAACGGGAGTTGCATAATCTCATAGTCATAGGAACATGTATAAGTCATGAAGAAAGCAATAGCAACATACTAAACGATCGGGTGCTAAGCTAATGGAATGGGTCATGTCAATCAGATCATTCACTTAATGATGTGATCCTGTTAATCAAATAACAACTCATTGTTCATGGTTAGGAAACATAACCATCTTTGATTAACGAGCTAGTCAAGTAGAGGCATACTAGTGACACTTTGTTTGTCTATGTATTCACACATGTATTATGTTTCCGGTTAATACAATTCTAGCATGAATAATAAACATTTATCATGATATAAGGAAATAAATAATAACTTTATTATTGCCTCTAGGGCATATTTCCTTCACATTGAACTATCGAGTAGTCATCAGCTTTGCTCTGCCAGACATTCTTAACGTCGTTAGTTGCATCAGTAGCAGGCCTGGCACCCAGCGGTGCTTCCAGGACGTAATTCTTCTGTGCAGCAATGAGGATAATCCTCAAGTTATGGACCCAGTCCATATAATTGCTACCATCATCTTTCAACTTTGCTTTCTCAAGGAACGCATTAAAATTCAACGGAACAACAGCACGGGCCATCTATCTACAATCAAACATAAACAAGCAAGATACTATTAGGTACTAAGTTCATGATAAATTTAAGTTCAACTAATCATATTACTTAAGAACTCCCACTTACAAAGACATCCCTCTAATCTTCTAAGTGATCACGTGATCCAAATCAACTAAACCATAACCGATCATCACGTGAAATGGAGTAGTTTTCAATGGTGAACATCACTATGATGATCATATCTACTATATGATTCACGCTCGACCTTTCGGTCTCAGTGTTCCGAGGCCAT
This sequence comes from Triticum aestivum, assembly GCF_018294505.1. Lineage (NCBI taxonomy): Eukaryota > Viridiplantae > Streptophyta > Magnoliopsida > Poales > Poaceae > Triticum > Triticum aestivum. The sequence goes on along the minus strand of NC_057806.1, from coordinate 581,277,609 downwards.
ATCTACATATGCTAGGCTCATCAAGTTTAACCTGAGTATTCTGCGTGTGCAAAACTGGCTTGCACCCATTGTAGATGGACGTAGAGCTTATCACACCTGATCATCACGTGGTGTCTGGGCACGACGAACTTTGGCAATGGTGCATACTCAGGGAGAACACTTTTATCTTGAAATTTAGTGAGAGATCATCTTATAATGCTTCCGTCAATCAAAGCAAGATAAGATGCATAAAAGATAAACATCACATGGAATCAATATAAGTGATATGATATGGCCATCATCATCTTGTGCTTGTGATCTCCATCTCCGAAGCATCGTCATGATCACCATCGTTACCGGCCCGACACCTTGATCTCCATCATAGCATCGTTGTCGTCTCGCCAAACTTATGCTTCTACAACTATTGCTACCGCTTAGTGATAAAGTAAAGCATTATAGGGCGATTGCATTGCATACAATAAAGCGACAACCATATGGCTCCTACCAGTTGCCGATAACTCTATTACAAAACATGATCATCTCATACAATAAAATTTAGCATCATGTCTTGACCATATCACATCACAACATGCCCTGCAAAAATAAGTTAGACGTCCTCTACTTTGTTTGTTGCAAGTTTTACGTGGCTGCTACGGGCTTAAGCAAGAACCAATCTTACCTATGCATCAAAACCACAACGATAGTTTGTCAAGTTGGTGCTGTTTTAACCTTCACAAGGACCGGGCGTAGCCACACTCAGTTCAACTAAAGTTGGAGAAACTGACACCCGCCAGCCACCTGTGTGCAAAGCACGTCGGTAGAACCAGTCTCTAGTAAGCGTACGCGTAATGTCGGTCCGGGCCGCTTCATCCAACAATACCGCCGAACCAAAGTATGACATGCTGGTAAGCAGTATGACTTATATAGCCCACAATTCACTTGTGTTCTACTCGTGCATATAACATCAACACATAAAACCTAGGCTCGGATGCCACTGTTGGGGAACGTAGTAATTTCAAAAAAAAATCCTAGGCACACGCAAGATTATGGTTATGCACAGCAACGAGAGGGGAGAGTGTTGTCTACGTACCCTCGTAGACCGGAAGCGGAAGCGTTATAACAACGCGGTTGATGTAGTCGTACGTCGTCATGGCCCGACCGATCAAGCACCGAAACTACGACACCTCCGAGTTTTTGCACACGTTCAGCTCGATGACGATCCCCGGACTCCGATCCAGCAAAGTGTCGGGGATGAGTTCCGTCAGCACGATGGCGTGGTGACGACCTTGATGTTCTACTGTCGCAGGGCTTCGCCTACGCACCTCTACAATATTATCGAGGATTATGGTGGAGAGGGGCACCGCACACGGCTAAGAGATCAATGATCAATTGTTGTCTCTGGGGTGCCCCCTGCCCCCGTATATAAAGGAGTGGAGGAGGGGGCCGGCCAAGGAGGATGGCACGCCCAAGGGGGGAGTCCAACTCCCACCGGGAGTAGGACTCCCCTTTTTCCTATTAGGAGTAGGAGAGGGAAGGAAGAGGAAGGAGGGAGGAAGGAAAGGGGGGCCGGCCCCCCTCCCATTTCGGATTGGGCTTGGGGGGGGGAGCCCCCTCCCTCGCTCCTTTCCCCTCCTTTCCACTAGGCCCAATAAGGCCCATATACCTCCCGGGGGGTTCCGATAACCTCCCGGTGATCTGGTATTGTCCCAATCTCACCCGGAACCTTTCTGGTGTCCAAATATAGTCGTCCAATATATCGATCTTTATGTCTCGACCATTTCGAGACTCCTCGTCAAGTCCGTGATCACATCCGGGACTCCGAACAACCTTCGATACATCAAAATATATAAACTCATAATGAAATTGTCATCGTAACGTTAAGCGTGCGGACCCTACGGGTTCGAGAACAATTTAGACATGACCGAGACACGTCTCCGGTCAATAACCAATAGCGGAACCTGGATGCTCATATTGGCTCCTACATATTCTACGAAGATCTTTATCGGTCAGACCGCATAACAACATACGTTGTTCCCTTTGTCATCGGTATGTTACTTTCCCGAGATTCAATCATCGGTATCTCAATACCTAGTTCAATCTCGTTACCGGCAAGTCTCTTTACTCGTTCCGTAATACATCATCTTGCAACTAACTTATTAGTTGCATTGCTTGCAAGGCTTAAGTGATGTGCATCACCGAGAGGGCCTAGAGATACCTCTCCGACAATCGGAGCGACAAATCCTAATCTCGAAATACGCCAACCCAACATGTACCTTTGGAGACACATGTAGAGCACCTTTATAATCACCCAGTTACATTGTGACGTTTGGTAGCACACAAAGTGTTCCTCCGGTAAACGGGAGTTGCATAATCTCATAGTCATAGGAACATGTATAAGTCATGAAGAAAGCAATAGCAACATACTAAACGATCGGGTGCTAAGCTAATGGAATGGGTCATGTCAATCACATCATTCTCCTAATGATGTGATCCCGTTAATCAAATGGCAACTCATGTCTATGGTTAGGAAACATAACCATCTTCGATTAACGAGCTAGTCAAGTAGAGGCATACTAGTGACACTTTGTTTGTCTATGTATTCACACAAGTATTACGTTTCCGTTTAAGACAATTCTAGCATGAATAATAAACATTTATCATGATATAAGGAAATAAATAATAACTTTATTATTGCCTCTAGGGCATATTTCCTTCACCGGCGTCCCCCGCCATCTCCCCTCACCTCGCTTCGGCTGCGGCTGCCGCGCCCGTTTCCCCTCCTCCCACACCTTCCCTTCCACGCCATGCCCGTCGGCTTGTCCCAACCCACACCATGGTCACCCACGGCCAACTTGGCAAATTCAAACCAAACCCTAAATACGCCGATGCCAATCTAGTTACCACGTCCACATCCTCTGTCTCCCCGGTTCCCAAGTCTGTGCATGCCGCATTACGAGATCCCCATTGGCTAACAGTAATGCAGGAGGAGTACAGGGCTCTCATGGCGAACCAGATGTGAAAGCTCGTGCCGCGGCCCGCCGGCGCCAACATTGTCACCGGAAAGTGGCTCTTCTGCCACAAATTCAAGGCGGACGGATCCCTGGAGCGGTACAAGGCGCGCTGGGTCGTGCAAGGCTTCTCCCAGCGCCCCAGTGTGGACTTCGACGAGACATTTTCGCCAGTGGTCAAGTCCGCCACGATCCGAGCCATGCTCTCCATTGTTGCTGCTCGGGACTTTCCCGTCCATCAAATGGACGTGAACAACACTTTTCTTCAAGGCTTCCTCACCGAGCGGGTCTACTGCCAACAACCAGCTGGTTTTGTTGACGATCGCCACCCCAACCATGTGTGCCTCCTCGACAGATTGCTGTATGGTCTGAAGCAGGCGCCGCGGGCCTGGTTCGACCGCTTCGCCGCCTTCCTCCGCACCATCGGCTTCACAGCGGCACGCTCGGATCCCTCCTTGTTTGTTCTTCATCATGGCACGGAGGTGGCGTACTTGCTACCGTATGTTGACGACATCGTCCTCACCACCTACTCACCATGTGTAACGCCCTTGATGCGGCTATATCTCCCACGTGTCGAAGCACGACTTTGAGGCATAACTGCATTGAAAGCAATGTCACAAGTGAGGTAATATTCACACAACCCATGTAATACAATAGGGGAAAAAGATACATAGTTATCTTACAATCGCCACTTCACACAATTACATGAATAAAGCATTACATCATCCAAATACAACCAAGGTCTGACTATGGAACCAAAATAAAAGAAGACTACCCCAAATGCTACATAGATCCCCGATCGACCCCAACTAGGCTCCACTACTGATCAACTAGAACAAAACAACACAAAGGACAAGATCTTCAAAGAGCTCCTCCTTGAGCTTTGTTGCATCATCTGCATGGACCCATCGGCACCTGCAAGCTGGTTTTGGAAGTATCTGTGAGTCACAGGGACTCAGCAATCTCACACCCTCGCGATCAAGACTATTTAAGCTCATGGGTAAGGTAAAAGGTATGAGGTGGAGCTGCAGCAAGCGACTAGCATATATGGTGGCTAACAAACGCAAATGAGAGCGAGAAGAGAAGGCAAAGCACGGTCGATAAAAGTATGATCAAGAAGTGATCCTAGAACAACCTACGTCAAGCATAACTCCAACACCGTGTTCACTTCCCGGACTCTGCCGAAAAGAGACCATCACGGTTACACACACGGTTGATGTATTTTAATTAAGATCAACTTCAGGTTTTCTACAACCGGACGTTAACAAATTCCCATCTGCCCATAACCGCGGGCACGGCTTTCGAAAGTTCAAATCCCTGCAGGGGTGTCCCAACTTAGCCCATCACAAGCTCTCACGGTCAATGAAGGATATTCCTTCTAGCGGGAAGACCCGATCAGACTCGGAATCCCGGTTTACAAGACATCCTCGACAATGGTAAAACAAGTCCAGCAAGACCGCCCGATGCGCCGACATCCTGATAGGAGCTGCACATATCTCGTTCTCAGGGCAACACCGGATGAACACTACGTACAGCTAAAACCAGCCCTCAAGTTTCCCCGAGGTGGCGCCGCAAGTGGCTCTAGTTTGGACCAACACTTAGACAAGCACTGGCCCGGGGGGTTAAAATAAAGATGACCCTCGGGATGCGTGACTCCCAAGGGAAAAAGGCTAGGTGGCGAATGGTAAAACCAAGGTTGGGCCTTGCTGGAGGAGTTTTATTCAAAGCGAACTGTCAAGGGGTTCCCATTATAACCCAACCGTGTAAGGAACGCAAAGTCCGGGAACATAACACCGATATGAAGGAAACTAGGGCGGCAAGAGTGGAACAAAACACCAGGCATAAGGCCGAGCCTTCCACCCTTTACCAAGTATATGGATGCATTAATTAAATAAGAGATATTGTGATATCCCAACAAAATATCCATGTTCCAACATGGAACAAGCTCCAATCTTCACATGCAACTAACAACGCTATAAGAGGGGCTGAGCAAAGCGGTAACATAGCCAAACAACGGTTTGCTAGGACAAGGTGGGTTAGAGGCTTGGTTCAACAATATGGGTGGCATGATAAGCAAGTGGTAGGTATCGCAGCATAGGCATAGCAAAAGAGCGAGCAACTAAGCAAGCAAAGATAGAAGTGATTTTGAGGGTATGGTCATCTTGCCTGAAATCCCGCAAGGAAGTAGAACGAGTCCATGAAGAAGACAAATGGACGAAGTCGAATGAATTTTCGCAAACGCGATGTTATCGGAACTAACCCGAAGAAGCAACACCGGAAAGAAAGCAAACAACATGGTAAACAACCACCACATAAGCATGGCATGATGCACAACCAAGTATGATGCATGTCCGGTTTAAATATGCATGGCATGGCAAAGTGCACAAACAAAACTACAAATTAAGTGGAGCTGAATATGCAACAAGTTGCATATAGACGAAACACCACAACAATTATTTAGTTCTCTCTCGTTTAGGTACCCAACAATATTAAAAGTTGATTAACATGGCAAGAGGTGAGGCATAACAAAACTACACCATTCAAACAATTTAAATGGGGCCGGATGTAACAAATAACGAATCCGGTAAATCCCCATATGCCTTAGTAATTTATTGCAACAACAATTTAAACATTTTAATTGTTATTATCATGATGCGGATGACATGAACAAGTTTATGCAATTTTTATTAAAATTTGACAAGAGCATTATGAAGCATTTGTCACCGTGGTGGAAAGGAAAGGGGTGCCACGGCAACGATAACGAAAACGGTGCCACGACAGCGTTCCGGTTCCGGTAACTCGATTGAGATACCGATGCAAAGGAGAAATGTGTGGATGCGTGCAAAAGATGGTGGGGTGCTCCTGGATTCCGGGTGTCCCATGAGACGACGGTAACAAGGCAAAAGAGGGGAAACGTGCATCGACAATTCGAACACGGTTCGAACATGAGCATCTCAAACATCGCAAGCATTTGATCATGGATGTCGTCTCGATGGTTATACCTTCGAAGCGTGCATTATCGGAACGGTTCGGGTCAAGCGGTGTAGTCGTTCATGATCGTCGTGGGAAGTAGTGGTACTCGGCGATGGTAGAGGAAGTAGTTGCTTACGGTTCGTTGTGGGAAGTAGTCGTTCTCGTGGCGACGGTAGTCGTTCACGTTCTTAGTCTCACAAGTTTCCGTAGATGTTTAGGGGTACGGCGAGAAACTTGACATCCACAGAGTCTTCGAGGGTCGATGGTACTGGTACTTGGCAAAATGCACGTCGATGGTAGTTGTTCTCGTATCGTCGTGGTACTTGGCGATTTCGGAGACGGCGGAAGACGAACTTGGCGGTTCTCGTTGACCTAGTACTTGGCATTATTTCCGGTTCGGTGATCGTTTTAGGCGTCGGGCGTCGAGGTCTCCGGCCGTAGTGGTACTTGGTGAATCCCGAAACGGTCTTGGCGTCTTCGCGCGTAGGGGTACTTGTTCGTTTACTCCACGGTCTTGGCGGATCCACGCGATGGTAGTGGTACTCTCGAAGAGGTACTCGGCGGTCGTCATGTAGATGTTCACGTGTCTTCGGCGACACAAGGATGCATCTTGGCGGTCTCGTATCGGTCTTCAATCCAAAATGAAGCAAGGCAAAAACTTGGGGCGGTGGTACTTGACTCGGGCAGGGGCAGCGCTGGAGATGACGAGTTGCTGCTGAGCAGGGGAAGTCGACGCGGGGCTGCAGCAGAGGGACTCCGGTGAACTTGCCGGGTCAAGGCGAGGTCGCCGGCAGCAGGGGCTGCGACACGAGCGGCGGCCTCCTGCTGGTCGCGGACGGCGGCATTGCAGAAGGGGCAGCGGCAGCAGGGCTCGGTTGCGGGCAGGAGGAGAGGAAGACGGCGCGACGCTCTCCAGTGACGAGGAAGAAGGGCGTAGGCGCGGCGCTCCGGTTGAGGTACTTGGCGCGCAGGGGAACCGGGTAGGAGGAAGGAGAGGGTGGCGGCTGCGGTATAAGAAGCAACCGAGGCGCAGCGAACTTGGAGGCGGGGCGGCGTCGGGCGCGCAGGTACGCAGGGGCCGCGGGTGAGCTCGCTCGAGGAGCTCGTCGGGCGCATCTAGTCGATGACAAAGCCAACAGAGGCGCAGCGAGAGGAGTTCGGCCCCTGGCACGTGTGAGGATGGTAAGGAGTGGCGCGGCTCCTCGGTAGGCGGCGACAGTAGTGGGGCTGGAGGACGAGGGGGATCGGCGCGGGGTTCGTCCCGGATGGAGAGGGTGGCGGCGCTGAGGGAACGGGGGTAAAGAGAGGGGCGCGCGCGAGCTGGGGATCGAGGGGAGAGGCAGGTTCGGTCGTGGGGCTACTGGCGGCGCTAGAGGAGGAGACGAGGGAGAGTGGGGGTTGGGCTAGGGTTAGAGGAGTTAGGTGGGCCGATGGGCCTAAGTGGCCGGCTAGGCTAGGCCTAGGAAGGCCGGCCCAATGGAAAAGAGAACAGCCAGGACCTGCTGGACTGCCTCTCCTACTCTTCTCTCTTAACCAACAAGAGAAAAATACAAATAGATAGAAGGGAAAAAATAAAGAGAGGGTATGGATGGAATTTGGGCATGGAAGTTAACTTCCCGGACTCACAAGAATGTTCTTGATCCAAGAAAAAATATAAATGGGCATGTGTACAAAGTTTGGATTGGAACTCGTTTGAATTAAATTCAAATGAGTTCGAGAAAGAAGTGGGCGTTAGAAAGGTCCCAAAATGTTGAGATTTTTGGTAGACCTCCGGAAAAAGATAAAAGAATTCATGGGCAAAGTTTGAGGAGCAAACTCGAAGCAGAAAAGACATGAGATTATTTGCAAGTGTGTTCATGGGTGATTCCGAAAATGGAATATTCAATATAGCTCCCTAATATCGGGAGGATATGTTATAAAGAGAATCATCATGTGAATTCCCTTGGTTTAAATGGACCGAAGATCCATGCAATTTATTTAGTTGATCTGAGATGCAAAGATTAATGACATGATGGCATGATGACATGATGCAAATGCACATGTTGCAAAGATGAATGCAATGAACCAAACAAATCACACGACGAAACCGGGAAACCCTGGAAGACATCTGAAGCTCCAGTCTTGGGGCGTTACACCACGCCTGCTCCAACATCTTCAGTGGCAACTCCTCTCCGAGTTCTCTATGAAGGACTTGGGCCCGCTGCAATTCTTCTTGGGCATCCACGTCACGCACGACAAGGACGGCTTCTTCCTCTTGCAGGCCAAGTACGCCGATGAGCTACTCGACAGGGCGAACATGTCTGCTTGCAAGCTGGTGAGCACGCCGGTTGATAATCGTAGCAAGCTCTCCAACGACGCCGGGCCGCCTGTCGATGACCCCTCCGACTACCGCAGCATTGTGGGGGCGCTTCAATACCTGACCATGACAAGGCCTGACCTGTCCTACGCGGTGCAGCAAGCCTGACTGTCGATGCACGACCCGCGTGCCCAACACCTTGCACTGGTGAAGCGCATACTACGGTACGTTCGCGGCTCGTCGACTCACGGACTTCACATTCGTCGCTCGTCCTCCCTCGACCTCGTCGCCTATTCCGACGCTGACTAGGTCAGCTGCCCGGACACGTGCCGCTCGACGTCCAGCTATGCTGTCTTCCTCGGCGACTCACTCATCTCCTGGTCGTCGAAACGACAGCCCACAGTCTCCAGGTCTAGTGCGGAGGCAGAGTACCGTGCGGTCGCCAACGCTGTCGCCGAGTGCTGCTCGCTTCGTCAACTTCTCAGCGAGCTCAGCGTGCCTCTGCCCAAGGCCACCGTGGTGTACTGCGACAACATCTCCTCCGCGTACATGGCGGCCAACCCAGTTCATCATCGACGCACGAAGCACATCGAGCTCGACATCCACTTCGTGCGCGAGAAAGTGGCTCTCGGACAGCTGCGTGTTCTCCACGTCCCGACGACGCAACAGTTCGCCGACGTGATGACCAAAGGCCTCCCGTCTCCTGAATTTCAAGAGTTTCAGTCCAGCTTGTGCATCCGCCCTCCGGACGCTCAAACTGCGGCGGGGTGTCAACCGAAACCCTCTTGACTCTCTCACGTAGGATTGACCAGGGCGTGCTCTAGGCATGAACCCCACTAACCTGGCGCATGTCGCCCATGTAACATGCGCTATGCATGCGCATGTAACACTATATATTGGTGATCAACACGACGGGAGCACACAAGGTGCCATTTTCCCAATCCTCTACTTGCTCACAATTATCTTTTTTTTCTTCTGAGAATCAGTACATAATCTTCTTTTAGTATGGAATCTGTTGTTGAAACGTTGAGGTTAGTTGTTATTTTGCAAGGCCTGATGGGGGGCAAGACGCAAATATACCAGGGGTGTATGTAAAAAATAAGTGAGTTGATCCTATCCCTACACACAAATCCAATGCACCATGAGGCATTGGAGCATGGTATCATGGGAGGAACCGTAGCACTGGATATTTTCCCCGGTGCAGCCGCATGCACCGCCGCCTCAAAATGCGAGTGCTGGAGGTGCTAATGGACCGCCCCGGGGACATTGGGGTGACAATGGGTACAATGCGTATGGTGATGGTCAACACCGTGGTTCGTCGTCGACGGGTGGTGGCTGCGGATATGCTTGGCAGAGTGATGGTACTACGGAGAGACCTTTTCTTGGTCCTCCGGGTGGTTTTGTTGAGGGGGTGACTGGACCTGACTATCGGCAGCGGGGTGGCTACCGTGGTGTAACACCCTCGAGGCGGCTATATCTCCCACGTGTCGGAGCACGACTTAGAGGCATAACCGCATTGAAGGCAATGTCGCAAGAGGGGTAATCTTTACACATCCCATGTACTGAATAAAAAAGAGGTACAACGTTGGTTTACAATCGCCACTTCACACAATACATGAATATAAAGCATTACATCATCCAGATACAATCAAGGTCCGACTACGGAACCAAAATAAAAGAAGACCACTCCTAATGCTACAGATCCCGGATCGCCCCAACTGGGCTCCACTACTGATCAACTGCAACGGAACAACGCAATGAACGAGATCTTCATCAAGCTCCTCCTTGAGCTCGGTTGCGTCACCTGCATGGTATCAACGGCACCTGCAACTGGATTTGGAAGTAACCTGTGAGTCACGGGGACTCAGCAATCTCACACCCTCGCGATCAAGACTATTTAAGCTTATAGGTAGGGAAAAGGGGTAGTGAGGTGGAGCTGCAGCAAGCACTAAGCATATATGGTGGCTAACTTACGCAAATGAGAGCGAGAAGAGAAGGCAAAGCACGGCCGTGAACTAGAAGTGATCAAGAAGTGATCCTGAAACTACTTACGTTCAAGCATAACTCCAACACCGTGTTCACTTCCCGGACCCCGCCGAGAAGAGACCATCACGGCTACACACGCGGTTGATGCATTTTAATTAAGTTAAGTGTCAAGTTTTCTACAACCGGACATTAACAAATTCCCATCTGCCCATAACCGCGGGCACGACTTTCGAAAGTTCAAAACCCTGCAGGGGTGTCCCAACTTAGCCCATCACAAGCTCTCACGGTCAACGAAGGATATTCCTTCTCCCAGGAAAACCCGATCAGACTCGGAATCCTGGTTACAAGACATTTTGACAATGGTAAAACAAGACCAGCAAAGCCAACCGAATGTGCCGACAAATTCCGATAGGAGCTGCACATATCTCGTTCTCAGGGCACACCGGATTGTCCAAGGTTCCGTTAGGCCAGCCCAGAGTTGCCCCTGGTGGCCACTGGCAGCTGACAGGTTGGACCAACACTCAGAGGAGCACTGGCCCAGGGGTTTAAATAAAGATGACCCTAGAGTCTGCAGAACCCGAGGGAAAAAGGCTAGGTGGCGAATGGTAAAACCAATGTTGGACCTTGCTGGAGGAGTTTTATTCAAGGCGAACTGTCAAGGGGTTCCCATTATAGCCCAACCGTGTAAGGAACGCAAAATCAAGGAACATAACACCGGTATGACGGAAACTAGGGCGGCAAGAGTGGAGCAAAACACCAGGCATAACGCCGAGCCTTCCACCCTTTACCAAGTATATAGGTGCATTAATTAAATAAGAGATATAGTGATATCCCAACAATAATCATGCTCCAACAAGGAAACAAACTCCAATCTTCACCTGCAACTAGCAACGCTATAAGAGGGGATGAGCAAAGCGGTAACATAGCCAAACAACGGTTTGCTAGGACAAGGTGGGTTAGAGGTTTGACATGGCAATATGGGAGGCATGGTAAAGCAAGTGGTAGGTATCGCGTCATAGGCATAGCAATAGAGCGAGCAACTAGCAAGAAAAGATAGAAGTGATTTCGAGGGTATGGTCATCTTGCCTGAGATCCCACAAGGAAGAAGAACGAGTCCATGAAGAAGTCAAACGGACGAAGTCGAACGGATCCTCACAAATGCGACGTTATTGGAACTAACCCGAAGAGGCAACACCGGAAAGAAGCAAACAACATAGTAAACAACCACCACATAAGCATGGCATGATGCGCAAACCAGTATGATGCATGTCCAGTTTAAATATGCATGGCATGGCAAAGTGCACAAGCAATCCTAGAAATTAAGTGGAGCTCAAGATGCAACAAGTTGCATATTGACGAAACACCACATCAATTATTTAGTTCTCTCTCGTTTAGGTACCCAACAATATTAAATGTTGATTAACATGGCAAGAGGTAAAGCATAACAAAACTATACTATCTAATCAATTTAAATGGGGCTGGATATAACAAACAACAAATCCAGTAAACCCCATATGCATTAGCAATTTAAAGCAACAACAAATTTAAACATTTTAATTGTTGTTATCAAGATGCGGATGGCATGTGCAAGTTTATGCAATTTTATTAAAAGTTGACAAGAGCATTATGAAGCATTTGTCACCGTGGCGGAAACGAAAAGGGGTGCCACGGCAACGAATCCGAAAATGATGCCACGGCAACATATCGATTCCGATAGCTCACGAAGATACCGGTGTAAAGGAAGGGTGGCGGGAGCGTGCAAAAGATGGTGGGGTGATCCCGGTTACCGGGTTCCCACGGATGGACGACATGGCAACGAGGAGGACCGAACAAGTGACAACTCGAACACGGTGCAAACATAGGGTGCAACTCATACAACACAAGCATTCGTTCTCGGACGTCGTCTCGGGGTTATACCTTTCGACGCATGCATTATCAGAACGGATCAAGTTCATAGAGGGAAGTAGGCGTTCTCGCGACGGCGGTAGTGGAAGTAGTCGTTCTCGCTTCTTAGATGTTCACACTCTGTAGGTGTTCGGGGTCAATAAGGAACTTGTCGTCCACGGGTCTTCGAGGGTTGACGGTACATGTTTTGAAGACGTTCGGGCGGGGGTAGCGGTACACGTTTTCGTAGACGTTCGGGGTCGTGGGTAGTTGAACATAGTCGTTGTTGGACTTGCCGGATCCGATGCCTCCGGGCGTAGTGGTACACGTTCACGAAACAGGTCACACACGTCGTTGGTAGATGTTCACTTGACGGCCTTCAACGGCGTAGTTGTTCTCATTTCATCGTGAAAGTAGTTGCACATTTCATAGTGGTACTTGACGATTTCGGAGACGACGGAAGACGAACTTGGCGGTCCTCTTTGACCTGGTAATTGGCATCATTCCCTGTTCGGTGACCCTTGGACTTGGCGTTAACAGCAACGCGCGATGCAGGGACTCAGCGCGTTCAACGCGTACGGCCGACGCCTTGCTGGACTTGGTGCGGTCGCGAACGGGGCTGGAGGCGGACGGCGAGGTCCCGCGACAGGGCGTCCCACTGGACATCCACAGCGGTGGCTCCCGCGAGACTGTGACGACGTGGAAGGGCACAGGGGCCCGTGCTCCCTTGCGACGGGGCGGACACCGATGAGAATGAGGACGCAACGAAGATGTGCTGGGCCTCGCTGCTCGTGGAGGAGTGTGCGGTTCGCCGGTGACGAAGGAGAAAACAAGGGCGCCGAACCACATCAGCGGCAGCCGGAGACTCAGAGCACAGCGGCGGCAGACCAGCTTGAGGAGGAGATTGGCTCGCAGGGCCTCAGGCGCGGCGTGCAGAGGAGGAGGCACGGGCGCTGACGAGGCTGGGGATGCAGGGACCGCTGTAGCGGCGGATCGGGAGGCCAGGGAGGCCCCAGACAGTCGAGGTCGCCGGCGGGCTGGATCGCCGGAGCGGCGCGGCGTGGTTCCTGGTGGCGGGTCGAGGAGGCGATGGCAGACGGCGAAGGCTTGGCACGGGAGGTGAGGAAGCGGCGTGGAGGAGGCTGCCATGAAGGGGCGGTGACCTGCAGGGTCGCCGGCGCGGGCACCATGGCCGGAGGAGCTCCGACGTCGTGCTGCCGCGAGCTCCTCACGAGCGGATGACGAACGCTGGGGGAGGAAGCCACGATGGAGGAGAAAGAGGGGTGCGGGATCGAGCGCGCGCTCTCTCTCCTCTCCCTAGCAATGCAAGGAAGGTGGGGATCGAGCAAGGGAGATGGCTGCGCTGCGGGAGGGACACGGGAGATGGCGATCGGGCCTCTCCTGGCGGCGCTGGCGGGAGGACGAGGGAAGGGAGTGGGGATCGGGCTAGGTTAGAATTATAGGTAGGTGGGCCGGCGGAGTGGGCCTAGGGTTAGGAATTAGGTGGGCCTGCGGGGGAGCAGGGCGGACTGGCTGGCCGGCCCAGAGGAGAGGGAGGCTGCTGGGCTCACCACTCCCTCCAAATTCTTTCATTTATTTAATTTATTGTTTATATAAATAAACAATCAACAAAGGGGGAAAATCCAGGGTTTTTGGTTAGGTATATGAGATATATAAATATATATCTGGAACCCTGGATTTATGAAGGGTTTGAATAAATTGCTCTGGCATTTTTAGAAGGTAGAAAAATAATTAGAGTTTGAATTATTCTCAAACTTCAATCATTTTTGAACCTGACCAAAACAACTTCGAATGGATGAAATCTGACAGAGAGGGTGTAGGAAAGAGGCAAGATTTATAGGGAAAAGATGAACATTGATGGAGGAGGGATAAGGTCGCTTGCAAAGACATGAAAGAAGAAGGAAGTGAGAGGTGATGATGCATGGGTATGGCTTGAGAGAGAGATGACAAGGAAAATATATGAAGTTAAGACGGATAGGGGCCAGATTTTTGACCTCGAGATTGAGTTTGAGGATGCTGATCTGTTCGCTGAGGCTATCAATGGGACTAATGTAGACATGCACGAGGGAGATGACAGCTTGGGTGCTAAGGAGGCACCAGCCGATGATGCTGGACGAGAGCTGTCCAACGGATCAGAGCCTGTTTCTCAGACGCCCGGGGATGGGACGGCACCACCCTCTTCGGTGCTAATGACTTCTTTGAGATTTGGGTCTTTTGAGCCTGCTTCTGCTCCTCCCAGACTCTGGAGTGACCGGATGGAGGTTTGAGCGCACGCTACCTACCCTGGATTTTGAGGATGCTGATAGTCCCGTTCTCGAGGGCTCGACGACCTCGGTCGAGGGAGGGGGGAGTTTGGGTAGGTGGCCACTCTTCCGTCCGCACCACCCGTTGTCTCACCTTAGGTCTTGGTACCGGTGATGGAGGTTGTACCTAGAGGAGGGGGTCCGGGGCAGGTGGCCACGGTGCCTTCTTCTCCTATTGCGGCGATGGAGCCAAAGTCGGCGGCTCAGCTTAGAGGAGGGGGCTCGGGGCAGGTGGCCTCGGCTCCCTCTTTCACCTGTGGCGCCTAGGGTGACAACACCCCTTGTGGAGCCAGTGAGTCCCTCTAGCCAGAGTGCCGGGGTGGGTGGGGAGTACGGGTAGGCGGCCCACGCACTTCCCTCCCCCGGCACGCCTGCGCCGCAGTGCCATGATTCGCGGCTGACGTTGGTGGCGCCGTGGAGTTCCCAGCCGCCGCTTGCGGCTGCTCTTGCTTCTTCGATGGGTGCAGCCCTGCTGGGTGTTGGGGGTGAGGACAGAGGCCCCACCCCGAGCAGGGTCAATCGGGAGCAGGTTATTGCTTTTGGCGGGATTCCGGATCCGGTCTCAGCAGGGTGACGGATGAGCTGCCGTCTACAGGATCATTCGGAGGTTGATGACATGCAGCAGCGGGGCGACGGATAAGCTGCCGTCTACAGGATCATTCGGAGGTTGATGACATGCAGCAGCGGTGCGCCATGATGGCGGCCAAGCTTCGTGACATCGAGGTCACTACTGGTATGTCGGTCAATACCTCTAATTCCATTCTGCATTTTTCTAATAATGAGATTATTAATAATGCAAACCAATTAGGAGTTTCACTAGATAGCAATGATAGTGAAATCTCAAATTCCGTTAATGATATCCTGGATTTGGAAGCGGATCGCGCTTTAGAAATGATTCGAAACTTAGCAGCGGTTAAACCCATGAATGATTCCGATATTGATGCATTGGGGGTCAGGATGCTCAATAATTTTTCTGCGGATCTTGCACCATCCCATCCTGAGTTTGAGGGAGAGGATGACACTTTTGAGGTTGCAGTTGTTAGGTCCACAGAGCCTGGTTGTGAGGACCGGTTGGAGGATGAAAACAAACCTAAACGCAAGTGGAAGCGGAAGATTTACCTGGCTTCGGAAGTGTGTAGGAGTGCTAGGATCCGTACTACTAAAAATTTTCATGACGAAATATGAAAGGAATCTTTTGGAATATCAGAGGTTTAAAAAGACTTGGCTAAAAGAACGTTTCTTGCAGATGCGTCTATCGAGCATAGGCTGGATTTTATTGCATTATCAGAAACTGGTAGAGATAATTTTTCGCCCCAGTTTCTCAATACTTTATCGGGAGGTATCAATTTTGATTGAGATTGTCAGCCTCCGAGAGGAAGATCGGGTGGGATCTTACTCGGAGTTAGATGCGATTCGCTCGAAGTCCGAAGTATGGTGATGGGAGATTTTGCAGTTAAGTTTCGGGTGCGGTCGAAGGTCGATGGTTTAAGTGGGCTCTAGTGGCGGTTTATGGTGCCGCGCAGCCCGAATTCAAACCAGAGTTCTTGGCAGATCTTGTTTGGATCTGCGGCTCTGAGCAGCTCCCAATCCTGGTTTGAAGGAAATGTGCCCTAGAGGCAATAAGAAAGTTATTGTTTATTTCCTCATATCATGATAAATGTTTATTATTCATGCAAGAATTGTATTAACCGGTAACATAATACATGTGTGAATACATAGACAAACATAGTGTCACTAGTATGCCTCTACTTGACTAGCTCGTTGATCAAAGATGGTTGAGTTTCCTAGCCATAGACATGAGTTGTCATTTGATTAACGGGATCACATCATTAGGAGAATGATGTGATTGACATGACCCATTCCGTTAGCTTAGCACTTGATCGTTTAGTTTACTGCTATTGCTTTCTTCATGACTTATACATGTTCCTATGACTATGAGATTATGCAACTCCCGATTACCGGAAGAACACTTTGTGTGCTACCAAACGTCACAACGTGACTGGGTGATTATAAAGGTGCTCTACAGGTGTCTCCGATGGTGTTCGTTGAGTTGGCATAGATCGAGAATAGGATTTGTCACTCCAATTGTCGGAGAGGTATCTCTGGGCCCTCTCGGTAATGCACATCACTACAAGCCTTGCAAGCAATGTGACTAATGAGTTAGTTAAGGGATGATGCATCGCGGAACGAGTAAAGAGACTTGCCGGTAACGAGATTGAACTAGGTATTGAGATACTGACGATCGAATCTCGGGCAAGTAACATACCGATGACAAAGGGAACAGCGAATGTTGTTATGCGGTTTGACCAATAAAGATCTTCGTAGAATATGTAGGAACCAATATGAGCATCCAGGTTCCGCTATTGGTTATTGACCGGAGACGTGTCTCGGTCATGTATACATAGTTCTCGAACCCGTAGGGTCCGCACGCTTAAAGTTCTATGACAATCGGTATTATGAGTTTTTGTGTTTTGATGCACCAAAGGTAGTTCGGAGTCCCGGATATGATCATGGACATGACGAGGAGTCTCGAAATGGTCGAGAAGTAAAGACCGATATATTGGACAACTATGTTCAGACACCGGAAGTGTTTCGGGAGGTTTCGGACATATACCGGAGTACCGGGGGGTTACCGGAACCCCCTAGGGAGTATATTGGGCCTAATGGGCCTTAGTGGGAGAAGAGGAGGGGCGGCCAGGGCAGCCACGTGCCCCCTCCCCCTCTAGTCCGAATTGGACAAGGAGGGGGGTGGCGCCCCCCTTTCCTTCTCTCCTTTTCTCCCTTCCTTCTCCTCTCCTACTCCTACTTGGAAGGGGGGAGTCCTACTCCCGGTGGGTGTAGGACTCCTCATGGGGCGTGCCATAGGAGGCCGGCCCCCTCCCCCTCCTCCACTCCTTTATATACGGGGAGGGGGCACCTCTTAGAGACACAACAATTGTTCATTGATCTCTTAGACGTGTGCGGTGCCCCCCTCCACCATAATCCACCTCGGTCATATCGTAGCGGTGCTTAGGCGAAGCCCTGGGTTGGTAGCTTCATCAACACCGTCACCATGCCGTCGTGCTAATGAAGCTATTCCCGGAAGCTCTACTGGATCATGAGTTCGCGAGACGTCACCGAGCTGAACGTGTGCTGAACGCGGAGGTGCCGTACGTTCGATACTAAGGACCGGTCGGTCGTGAAGACATACGACTACATTAACCGCGTTGTCGTAATGATTCCGCTTACGGTCTACGAGGGTACGTAGACGACACACTCCCCTCTCGTTGCTATGCATCACCATGATCTTGCGTGTGTGTAGGAATTTTTTTAAAATTACTATGTTCCCCAATAGTGGCATCCGAGCCAGGTTTATGAGTAGATGTTATATGCACGAGTAGAACAGAAGTGAGTTGTGGGCGATACAAGTCATACTGCTTGCCAGCATGTCATACTTTGGTTCAGCGGTATTGTTGGATGAAGCGGCCCGGACCAACATTACGCGTACGCTTACGAGAGACTAGTTCTACCGATGTGCTTTGCACACAGGTGGCTGGCGGGTGTCATTTTCTCCAACTTTAGTTGAACCGATTGTGACTACGCCCGGTCCTTGTTGAAGGTTAAAACAACACTAACTTGACGAACTATTGTTGTGGTTTTGATGCGTAGGTAAGAACAGTTCTTGCTCAGCCCATAGCAGCCACGTAAAACTTGCAACAACAAAGTAGAGGACGTCTAACTTGTTTTTGCAGGGCATGTTGTGATGTGATATGGTCAAGGCATGATGCTATATTTTATTGTATGAGATGATCATGTTTTGTAACGGAGTTATCGGCAACTGGCAGGAGCCATATGGTAGCGATAGTCATAGAAGCAATAGATGGCGAGACGACAACGATGCTACGATGGAGATCAAGGTGTCGCGCCGGTGACGATGGTGATCATGATTGTGCTTTGGAGATGGAGATCAAAGGCATAAGATGATGATGGCCATATCATATCACTTATATTTATTGCATGTGAAGTTTATCCTTTATGCATCTTATTCTGCTTTGATTGACAGTAGCATTATAAGATGATCACTCACTAAAAATTTCAAGGTACAAGTGTTCTCCCTGAGTATGCACCATTGCAAAAGTTCGTCGTGCCGAGACACCACGTGATGATCGGGTGTGCTAAGCTCAACATTCTTATACAACGGGTGCAAGCCAGTTTTGCACATGCAGAATACTCGGGTTAAACTTGATGAGCCTAGCATATACACATATGGCCTCGGAACACTGAGTCCGAAAGGTCGAGTGTGAATCATATAGTAGATATGATCAACATAGTGATGTTCACAATTGAAAACTACTCCATTTCACATGATGATCGGTTATGGTTTAGTTGATTTGGATCACGTGATCACTTAGATGATTAGATGGATATCTATCTAAGTGGGAGTTCTTAAGTAATATGATTAATTGAACTTAAATTTATCATGAACTTAGTACCTGATAGTATTTTGCTTGTCTATGTTGTTGTAGATAGATGGCCCATGCTGTTGTTCCGTTAAATTTTAATGCGTTCCTTGAGAAAGCAAAGTTGAAAGATGATGGTAGCAATTACATGGACTGGGTCCGTAACTTGAGGATTATCCTCATTGCTGCATAGAAGAATTACGACCTGGAAGCACCGCTAGGTGTACCACCTGCACCCGCAACTGTAGACATTGTGAATGCCTGGCAGTCGCGTGTTGATGACTACTCGATAGTTCAGTGTGCCATGCTTTACGGCTTAGAATCGAGACTTCAACGACGTTTTGAACGTCATGGAGCATATGAGATGTTCTAGGAGTTGAAGTTGATATTTCAAGCAAATGCTCAGATTGAGAGATATGAAGTCTCCAATAAGTTCTATAGCTGCAAGATGGAGGAGAATGGTTCTGTCAGTGAACATATACTCAGAATGTCTGGGTACTGCAATCACTTGATTCAACTAGGAGTTAATCTTCCGGATGATAATGTCATTGAAAAAAATTCTTCAATCACTGCCACCAAGCTACAAGAGCTTCGTGATGAGCTATAATATGCAAAGGATGGATAAGACAATTCCCGAGCTCTTCGCAATGCTAAAGGCTGCTGAGGTAGAAATCAAGAAGGAGCATCAAGTGTTGATGGTCAATAAGACCACCAGTTTCAAGAAAAAGGGTAAAGGGAAGAAGATGGGGAACTTCAAAAAGAACTGCAAACAAGTTGTTGCTCAGGAGAAGAAACCCAAGTCTGGACCTAAGCCTGAGACTGAGTGCTTCTACTTCAAACAGACTGGTCACTGGAAGCGGAACTTCCCCAAGTATTTGGTGGATAAGAAGGATGGCAAGGTGAACAAAGGTATATGTGATATACATGTTATTGATGTGTACCTTACTAGAGCTCGCAGTAGCACCTGGGTATTTGATACTGGTTATGTTGCTAATATTTGCAAATCGAAACAGGGACTACGGATTGAGCGAAGATTAGCTAAGGATGAGGTGACGATGCGTGTGGGAAATGGTTCCAAAGTCGATGTGATCGCCGTCGACACGCTACCTCTACATCTACCTTCGGGATTAATTTTAGACCTGAATAATTGTTATTTGGTGCCAGCGTTAGGCATGAACATTATATCTGGATCTTGTTTGATGCGAGACGGTTATTCATTTAAATCTAAGAATAATGGTTGTTCTATTTATATGAGTAATATCTTTTATGGTCATGCACCCTTGAAGAGTGGTCTATTTGTGTTGAATCTCATTAGTAGTAATACACATATTCATAATATTGAGGCCAAAAGATGTAGAGTTGATAATGACAGTGCAACTTATTTGTGGCACTGCCGTTTAGGTTATATTGGTGTAAAGCGCATGAAGAAACTCCATACTGATGGACTTCTGGAATCACTTGATTATGAATCACCTGGTACTTGCGAACCATGCCTCATGGGCAAGATGACTAAAACGCCGTTCTCTGGAACAATGGAGCGAGCAACAGATTTATTGGAAATCATACATACTGATGTATGTGGTCCAATGAATATTGAGGCTCGCGGCGGGTATCGTTATTTTCTCACCTTCACAGATGATTTGAGCAGATATGTGTATATCTACTTAATGAAACATAAATCTAAAATATTTGAAAAGCTCAAAGAATTTCAGAGTGAAGTGGAAAAGCATCCTAACAATAAAATAAAGTTTCTACGATCTGATCGTGGAGGAGAATATTTGAGTTACGAGTTTGGTCTACATTTAAAACAATGCGGAATAGTTTTGCAACTCACGCCACCCGGAACACCACAGCGTAATGGTGTGTCCAAACGTTGTAATCGTACTTTACTAGATATGATGCGATCTATGATATCTCTTACTGATTTACCGCTATCGTTTTGGGGTTATGCTTTAGAGATGGCTACATTCACGTTAAATAGGGCACCATCGAAATCCGTTGAGATGACGCCTTATGAACTGTGGTTTGGCAAGAAACCAAAGTTGTCGCTTCTTAAAGTTTGGGGCTGCGATGCTTATGTGAAAAAGCTTCAACCTGATAAGCTCAAACCCAAATCGGAGAAATGTGTCTTCATAGGATACCCAAAGGAAACTATTGGGTACACCTTCTATCACAGATCTAAAGGCAAGACAATTGTTGCTAAGAACGGATCCTTTCTAGAGAAGGAGTTTTTCTCGAAAGAAGTGAGTGGGAGGAAAGTAGAACTTGATGAGGTAACTGTACCTGCTCCATTATTGGAAAGTACTTCATCACAAAAACCGGTTCCTGTGACACCTACACCAATTAGTGAGGAAGCTAATGATGATGATCATGAAATTTCAGGTCAAGTTACTATCGAACCTCGTAGGTCAACCAGAGTAAGATCCGCACCAGAGTGGTACGGTAATCCTGTTCTCGAAAACATGTTACTTGACCATGGTGAACCTACGAACTATGAAGAAGTGATGGTGAGCCCAGATTCCGCAAAATGGCTTGAGGCCATGAAATGTGAGATGGGATCCATGTATGAGAACAAAGTGTGGACTTTGGTTGACATGCCCGATGATCAGCAAGCCATCAAGAATAAATGGATCTTCAAGAAGAAGACTGACGCTGACAGTAATGTTACTGTCTACAAAGCTCGACTTGTTGCAAAAGGTTTTCGACAAGTTTAAGGGGTTGACTATGATGAGACTTTCTCACCCGTAGCGATGCTTAAGTCTGTCCGAATCACGTTAGCAATTGCTACATTTTATGATTATGAAATTTGGCAAATGGATGTCAAAACTGCATTCCTGAATGGATTTCTGGAAGAAGAGTTGTATATGATGCAACAAGAAGGTTTTGTCGATCCAAAGGGTGCTAACAAAGTGTGCAAACTCTAGCGATCCATTTATGGACTGGTGCAAGCCTCTCGGAGTTGGAATAAACATTTTGATAGTGTGATCAAAGCATATGGTTTTATACAGACTTTTGGAGAAGCCTGTATTTACAAGAAAGTGAGTGAGAGCTCTGTAGCATTTCTAATATTATATGTGGATGACATATTGTTAATTGGAAATGATATAGAATTTCTGGATAGCATAAAAGGATACTTGAATAAGAGTTTTTCAATGAAAGACCTCGGAGAAGGTGCTTATATATTGGGCATCAAGATCTATGGAGATAGATTAAGACGCTTAATTGGACTTTCACAAAGCACATACCTTGATAAAGTTTTGAAGAAGTTCAAAATGGATCAAGCAAAGAAAGGGTTCTTGCCTGTGTTACAAGGTGTGAAGTTGAGTAAGACTCAATGCCCGACCACTGCAGAAGATAGAGAGAAAATGAGAAGTGTTCCCTATGCTTCAGCCATAGGCTCTATCATGTATGCAATGTTGTGTACCAGACCTGATGTGTGCCTTGCTATTAGTTTAGCAGGGAGGTACCAAAGTAATCCAGGAGTGGATCACTGGACAGCGGTCAAGAACATCTTGAAATACCTGAAAAGGACTAAGGATATGTTTCTCGTTTATGGAGGTGACAAAGAGCTTGTCGTAAATGGTTACGTTGATGCAAGCTTTGACATTTATCTGGACGATTCTAAATCGCAAACCGGATACGTGTTTATATTGAACGGTGGGGCTGTTAGTTGGAGCAGTTCTAAACAAAGCGTCATGGCGGGATCTATGTGTGAAGCGGAATACATAGCTGCTTCGGAAGAAGCAAATGAAGGAGTCTGGATGAAGGAGTTCATATCCGATCTAGGTGTCATACCTAGTGCATCGGGTCCAACAAAAATCTTTTGTGACAATACTGGTGCAATTGACTAGGCAAAGGAATCCAGATTTCACAAGAGAACCAAGCACATCAAGAGATGCTTCAATTCCATCCGAGACCAAGTCCAGGTGGCAGACATAGAGATTTGCAAGATACATATGGATCTGAATGTTGCAGACCCGTTGACTAAGCCTCTTCCATGAGCAAAACATGATCAGGACCAAGACTCCATGGGTGTTAGAATCATTACTGTGTAATCTAGATTATTGACTCTAGTGCAAGTGGGAGACTAAAGGAAATATGCCCTAGAGGCAATAATAAAGTTATTATTTATTTCCTCATATCATGATAAATGTTTATTATTCATGCTAAAATTGTATTAACCGGAAACATAATACATATGTGAATACATAGACAAACAGAGTGTCACTAGTATGCCTCTAGTTGACTAGCTCGTTGATCAAAGATGGTTGAGTTTCCTAGCCATAGACATGAGTTGTCATTTGATTAATGGGATCACATCATTAGGAGAATGATGTGATTGACATGACCCATTCCGTTAGCTTAGCGCTTGATCGTTTAGTTTACTGCTATTGCTTTCTTAATGACTTATACATGTTCCTATGACTATGAGATTATCAAACTCCCGATTACCGGAAGAACACTTTGTGTTCTACCAAACATCAGAACGTCACTTGGTGATTATAAAGGTGCTCTACAGGTGTCTCCGATGGTGTTCGTTGAGTTGGCATAGATCGAGAATAGGATTTGTCACTCCGATTGTCGGAGAGGTATGTCTGGGCCCTCTCAGTAATGCACATCACTACAAGCCTTGCAAACAATGTGACTAATGAGTTAGTTACGGGATGATGCATTGCGGAACGAGTAAAGAGACTTGCCGGTAATGAGATTGAACTAGGTATTGAGATACCGACGATCGAATCTCGGGCAAGTAACATACCAATGACAAAGGGAACAACGTATGTTGTTATGCGGTTTGACCGATAAAGATCTTCGTAGAATATGTAGGAACCAATATGAGCATCCAGGTTCCTCTATTGGTTATTGACCGGAGACGTGTCTCGGTCATGTCTACATAGTTCTCAAACCCGTAGGGTCCGCACGCTTAAAGTTCTATGACAATCGGTATTATGAGTTTTTGTGTTTTGATGCACCGAAGGTAGTTCGGAGTCCCGGATATGATCACGGACATGACGAGGAGTCTCGAAATGGTCGAGACGTAAAGATCGATATATTGGACGACTATGCTCGGACACCGGAAGTGTTTCGGGAGGTTTCAGACATATACCGGGGAGTATATTGGGCCTAATGGGCCTTAGTGGGAGAAGAGGAGGGGCGCCCCCCTTTCCTTCTCTCCTTCTCTCCTTCTCTCCCTTCCTTCTCCTCTCCTACTCCTACTTGTAAGGGGGAGTCCTACTCCCGGTGGGAGTAGGACTCCTCATGGGGCGCGTGATATGTCTCCAACGTATCTATAATTTTTGATTGCTCCATGCTATTATATTATCTATTTTGGATGTTAATGGGCTTATTTTTACACTTTTATATTATTTTTGGGACTAACCTATTAATCGGAGGCCCAGCCCAAATTGTTGTGTTTTTTGCCTATTTTAGAGTTTCGTCGAAAAGGAATATCAAACGGAGTCCAAACGGAATGAAACATTCGGGAGCGTTATTTTTGGAACAAACGTGATCCAGGAGACTTGGAGTGGACGTCAAGAATAAATCGAGGAGGCCACGAGGCAGGGGGCGTGCCCACCCCCCTGGGCGTGCCCTCCACCCTCGTGGGCCCCTTGTTGCTCCACCGACCTACTTCTTAATCCTATATATATCCACGTACCCCGCAAACATCCAGGAGCACAACAAAAACCTAATTCCACCGCCGCAACCTTCTGTACCCAAGAGATCCCATCTTGGGGCCTTTTCCGGAGCTCCGCCGGAGGGGGCATTGATCACGGAGGGCCTCTACATTAACTCATGGCCTCTCCGATGATGTGTGAGTAGTTTACTTCAGACCTTCGGGTCCATAGCTAGTAGCTAGATGGCTTCTTCTCTCTCTTTGGATCTCAATACAAAGTTCTCCTCAATTCTCTTGGAGATCTATTCGATGTAACCTTCTTTGCGGTGTGTTTGTCGAGATTCGATGAATTGTGGGTTTATGATCAAGTTTATCTATGAACAATATTTGAATCTTCTCTGAATTCTTTTATGTATGATTGGTTTATCTTTGCAAGTCTCTTCGAATTATCAGTTTGGTTTGGACTACTAGATTGATCTTTCTTGCAATGGGAGAAGTGCTTAGCTTTGGGTTCAATCTTGCGGTGCTCGATCCCAGTGACAGAAAGGGCAACGACACGTATTGTATTGTTTCCATCGAGGATAAAAAGTTGGGGTTTATATCATATTGCACGAGTTTATCCCTCTACATCATGTCATCTTGCTTAAGGCGTTACTCTGTTCTTATGAACTCAATACTCTAGATGCATGCTAGATAGCGGTCGATGTGTGGAGTAATAGTAGTAGATGCAGGCAGGAGTCGGTCTACTTGTCACGGACATGATGCCTATATACATGATCATGCCTAGATATTCTCATAATTATTCACTTTTCTATCAATTGGTCGACAATAATTTGTTCACCCACCGTAATACTTATGCTATCTTGAGAGAAGCCACTAGTGAAACCTATGGCCCCGGGGTCTATTTTCCATCATACAAGTTTCCCATCTACCTTATTTTGCTATCTTTTACTTTCAATCTATATCATAAAAACACCAAAAATATTTATCTTATTATCATCATCTCTATCAGATCTCACTCTTGCAAGTGGTCGTGAAGGGATTGACAACCCCTTTATCGCGTTGGTTGCGAGGTTCTTATTTGTTTGTGTAGGTACGAGGTGACTCACGCGTGGTCTCCTAGTGGGTTGATACCTTGGTTCTCAAAAACTAAGGGAAATACTTACGCTGCTTTACTGCATCACCCTTTCCTCTTCAAGGGAAAACCAACGCAGTGCTCAAGAGGTATCAAGAAGGATTTCTAGCGCCATTGCCGGGGAGATCTACGCCATGTCAAGACATACCAAGTACCCATCACAACTATTATCCTTCGCATTACATTATTTGCCATTTGCCTCTCGTTTTCCTCTCTCCCACTTCACCCTTGCCGTTTTATTCGCCCTCTTTTTCATTCGCCCTTTCTTTTGCTTGCTTTGTCGTTATGGCTAGTCCTTTATCTACTCCTTTATCTCCCGAGAATGAGGTCCTTAATTTTAAACAAAGGGAGGGAGAAAATCTAAAAGATGCTTGGTTCAGAATTTGCAATGCACAAAATAGATCTATTAGGAAGCAATCTTCTTCCGTTCTTCTTCGCAATTTTTATGTAGGCATCAGTCCTTGGAATAGATATATTCTTGATACCATTACCGGAGGAAATTTCTTGGGTAGCCATACTTTTGATTCTTATAATGCTATGATAGATTTGTTTGGCCCACCACCTCTTTTGGTTAATGGAACTATTTTAACTTTGGAACACATGATGCAACGGCTTGAAATTATTGAAAATAAAGTTGCCACCGTAGAGTTGATTGAAAATTTGGATATAAAGATCCATAACCAAATTACCCAATACGGATCTAAGATAGGAGTTGCTCTTAAATTTTTTAAAGAAAAGGAACCTATGGTTAATGAAAAGATAGATAAAGAGTCCACTAGAATTGATAAAATTGAGGATATTATTACCAACCTAGGGTCTGCCTTTTCTTCTGTGAAAAATACTCCTCCTAATGCTAAGATTGACAAATTGATGTATGTTCCTAAAAATAAGGGTGAAACCTCTAGTAAGGGAAGTGCGGATCTCAAATCCATAAGTGTTCACCCCAACATTCTCACTATCCTTAAGGAACCTTTTGCTACAAATGATTTTCTTGATTTCGTGCCTAGGAGTTTGATAATTAATAAAAAGAAAGAAAGTCGTAAGAGTTATAGGTGTCTTCTTGAAGAATTGTCTACCAAAGATGGCAATACCTAGATCTATCCTCGCTTTTATGCCTAGCTAGGGCCGTTAAACGATAGCGCTTGTTGGGAGGCAACCCAATTTTATTTTTATTCTTTGCTTTTTTCTCCTGTTTAGTAATTAATAATTTATCTAGCCTCTGTTTTGGTTGTGTTTTTTGTGCTTAATTAGTGTTTGTTCCAAGTAGAACCGTTGGGAAGACTTGGGGAAAGTCTTTTTGATCCTGCTGTAAAAAACAGAAACTTTAGCGCTCACGAGAATTTCTGCCACTTTTTATTGGAGAGTGATATTTAGTTAATTTGTTTTGCATATGATTAATAGATAAATTCCTCACGTCCATAAATTTGTTTTAGAATTTTTGGGGTTACAGAAGTTTGCGTTAGCTACAGATTACTACAGACTGTTCTGTTTTTGACAGATTCTATTTTTGTGTGTTGTTTGCTTATTTTGATGAATCTATGGCTAGTAAAAGAGTTTATAAACCATAGAGTAGTTGGAATACAGTAGGTTTAACACCAATATAAATAAATAATGAGTTCAATACAGTACCTTGAAGTGGTGTTTTGTTTTCTTTCGCTAACGGAGCTCACGAGATTCTCTTGTTAAGTTTTGTGTTGTGAAGTTTTCAAGTTTTGCGTAAAGATTCGATGGATTATGGAACAAGGAGTGGCAAGAGCCTCAGCTTGGGGATGTCCATGGCACCCCAAGGTAAAATACAAGGACACCAAAAAGCCTAAGCTTGGGGATGCCCCGGAAGGCATCCCCTCTTTTGTCTTCGTTCATCGGTAACTTTACTTGGAACTATATTTTTATTCGCCACATGATATGTGTTTTGCTTGGAGCGTCTTGTATGATTTGAGTCTTTGATTTTTAGTTTACCACAATAATCCTTGCTGTACACACCTTTTGAGAGAGACACACATGAATTGGAATTTATTAGAATACTCTATGTGCTTCACTTATATCTTTTGAGCTATATAGTTTTTGCTCTAGTGCTTCACTTATATCTTTTAGAGCACGGCGGTGTTTCTATTTTATAGAAATAATTGATCTCTCATGCTTCACTTATATTATTTTGAGAGTCCTTTAGAACAACATGGAAATTTTCTTTTAGGCATTATAAAAACTTTCATATAAGTGCATTGAATACTAAGAGAAGTTTGATACTTGATGATTGTTTTGAGATATGGAGATGGTGATATTAGAGTCATGCTAGTTGAGTAGTTGTGAATTTGAGAAATACTTGTGTTGAAGTTTGTGATTCCCGTAGCATGCACGTATGGTGAACCGTTATGTGATGAAGTCGGAGCATGATTTATTTATTGATTGCCTTCCTTATGAGTGGCGGTGGGGGACGAGCGATGGTCTTTTCCTACCAATCTATCCCCTAGGAGCATGCGCGTAGTACTTTGTTTCGATAACTAATAGATTTTTGCAATAAGTATGTGAGTTCTTTATGACTAATGTTGAGTCCATGGATTATATGCACCCTCACCCTTCCATAATTGCTAGCCTCTCTAGTACCACGCAACTTTCGCCGGTACCATAAACCCACCATATACCTTCCTGAAAACAGCCACCATACCTACCTATTATGTCATTTCCATAGCCATTCCGAGATATATTGCCATGCAACTTTCCACCGTTCCGTTTTCTATGACACGCTTCATCATTGCCATATTGCTTTGCATGATTATGTAGTTGACATCGTATTTGTGGCAAAGTCACCGTTCATTTCATACATGTCACTCTTGATTCATTGCATATCCCGGTACACCGCCGGAGGCATTCACATAGAGTCATATTTTGTTCTAAGTATTGAGTTGTAATTCTTGAGTTGAAGTAAAAAGAAGTGTGATGATCATCATTATTAGAGCATTGTCCCAGTGAGGAAAGGATGATGGAGACCATGATTCCCCCACAAGTCGGGATGAGACTCTGGACGAAAAATAAAAAAAATAAAAAAAGAGGCCAAAAAAGAAAAAGAAAAGAAAGAAGGCCCAAATAATAAAAAGGAAAAAAATGAAATGAGAGAAAAAGAGAGAAGGGATAATGTTACTATCCTTTTTCCACACTTGTGCTTCAGAGTAGCACCATGATCTTCATGATAGAGAGTCTCTTATGTTGTCACTTTCATAAACTAGTGGGAATTTTACATTATATAACTTGGCTTGTATATTCCAATGATGGGCTTCCTCAAATTGCCCTAGGTCTTCGTGAGCAAGCAAGTTGGATGCACACCCACTTAGTTTATTTTCTTGAGCTTTCATACACTTATAGCTCTAGTGCAACCGTTGCATGGCAATCCCTACTCACTCACATTGATATCTATTAATGGGCCTCTTCATAGCCCGTTGATACGCCTAGTTGATGTGAGACTATCTTCTCCTTTTTTGTCTTCTTCACAACCACCATTCTATCCCACCATAGTGCTACATCCATGGATCACGCTCATATATTGCGTGAAGATTGAAAAAGTTTGAGAACATCAAAAGTATGAAACAATTGCTTGGCTTGTCATCGGGGTTGTGAATGATTTAATATTTTGTGTGATGAAGATAGAGCATAGCCAGACTATATGATTTTGTAGGGATAACTTTCTTTGACCATGTTATTTTGAGAAGACATGATTGCTTTGTTAGTATGCTTGAAGTATTATTATTTCTATGTAAATATTAAACTTTTATGTTGAATCTTTTGGATCTGAACATTCATGCCACATTAAAGAAAAAATACATTGAGAAATATGTTAGGAAGCATTCCACATCAAAAATTCTGTTTTTATCATTTACCTACTCGAGGACAAGCAGGAATTAAGCTTGGGGATGCTGATACGTCTCCAACGTATCTATAATTTTTTATTGCTCCATGCTATTATATTATCTATTTTGGATGTTAACGGGCTTATTTTTACACTTTTATATTATTTTTGGGACTAACCTATTAACCGAAGGCCCAGCCCAAATTGCTGTTTTTTTGCCTATTTAAGAGTTTCGCCGAAAAGGAATATCAAACGGAGTCCAAACGGAATGAAACCTTCGGGAGCGTTATTTTTGGAACAAACGTGATCCAGGAGACTTGGAGTGGACGTCAAGAATCAATCGAGGAGGCCACGAGGCAGGGGGGCGCGCCCACCCCCTGGGCTCGCCCTCCACCCTCGTGGGCCCCTCGTTGCTCCCCCGACCTACTTCTTCCTCCTATATATATCCACGTACCCCGCAAACATCCAGGAGCACCACGAAAACCTAATTCCACCGCCGCAACCTTCTGTACCAAAGAGATACCATCTTGGGGCCTTTCCCGGAGCTCCGCTGGAGGGGGCATTGATCAAGAAGGGCGTCTACATCAAATCCATGGCCTCCCCGATGATGTGTGAGTAGTTTACTTCAGACCTTTGGGTCCATAGCTAGTAGCTAGATGACTTCTTCTCTCTCTTCGGATCTCAAATACAAAGTTCTCCTCAATTCTCTTGGAGATCTATTCGATGTAATCTTCTTTTGCGGTGTGTTTGTCGAGATCCCAAGAATTGTGGGTTTATGATCAAGTTTATCTATGAATAATATTTGAATCTTATCTGAATTATTTTATGTATGATTGGTTTATCTTTGCAAGTCTCTTCGAATTATCAGTTTGGTTTGGCCTACTAGATTGATCTTTCTTGCAATGGGAGAAGTTCTTAGCTTTGGGTTCAATCTTGCGGTGCTCGATCCCAGTGACAGAAAGGGAAACGACACGTATTGTATTGTTGTCATCGAGGATAAAAAGATGAGGTTTATAACATATTGCATGAGTTTATCCCTCTACATCATGTCATCTTGCTTAAGGCGTTACTCTGTTCTTATGAACTCAATACTCTAGATGCATGCTGGATAGCGGTCGATGTGTGGAGTAATAGTAGTAGATGCAGGCAGGAGTCGGTCTAATTGTCGCGGACGTGATGCCTATATACATGATCATGCCTAGATATTCTCATAATTATTCTCTTTTCTATCAATTGCTCGACAGTAATTTGTTCATCCACCGTAATACTTATGCTATCTTGAGAGAGGCCACTAGTGAAACCTATGGCCCCCGGGTCTATTTTCCATCATACAAGTTTCCCATCTACCTTATTTTGCTATCTTTTACTTTCAATCTATATCATAAAAATACCAAAAATATTTATCTTATTATTATCATCTCTATCAGATCTCACTCTTGCAAGCGGTCGTGAAGGGATTGACAACCCCTTGATCGCGTTGGTTGCGAGGTTCTTATTTGTTTGTGTAGGTACGAGGTGACTCGCGCGTGGTCTCCTACTGAATTGATACCTTGGTTCCCAAAAACTGAGGGAAATACTTACGCTGCTTTACTACATCACCCTTTCCTCTTCAAGGGAAAACCAACACAGTGCTCAAGAGGTAGCAGCGCGCCATAGGAGGCTGGCCCCCTCCCCCTCCTCCACTCCTTTATATACGGGGAGGGGGGCACCCCTTGGAGACACAACAATTGATCATTGATCTCTTAGCCGTGTGTGGTGCCCCCCTCCACCATAATCCACCTCGGTCATATTGTAGCAGTTCTTAGGCAAAGCTCTGCGTCGGTAGCTTCATCAACACCGTCACCACGCCGTCGTGCTGAAGAAACTCTTCCCGGAAGCTCTACTGGATCATGAGTTCACGGGACGTCGCCGGGCTGAATGTGTGCTGAACGCGGAGGTGCCGTATGTTCGGTACTGAGGATCGGTCGATCGTGAAGACGTACGACTACATCAACCGCGTTGTCATAACGCTTCCGCTTACGGTCTATGAGGGTACGTAGACGACACTCTCCCCTCTCATTGCTATGCATCACCATGATCTTGCGTGTGCGTAAGATTTTTTTTTGAAATTACTATGTTCCCCAACATGGTTGGGGGTGATTTCAACATTATTAGAAGGCGAGAGGAAAAGAATAATGATAATTTCGAAGGGAGGTGGTCGTTCATGTTTAATACCATTATTGAAAGCTTGGATCTAAGAGAGATATAGCTTTTGGGTAGAAAATTCACCTGGGCCAACGCGTTGCCAAATCCGACGTTTGAAAAGCTGGATCGAGTCCTAGCGAGTGTCGAATGGGAACAGAAGTTTCCCTTTGTAACGGTCCGGGCACTTTCGCATGGTATTTCGGACCACGCACCTTTATTTGTGGACTCTGGTGAGGCAACTAACATGGGGAACAAAAACTCTTTTTCGTTCGAACTAGCTTGGTTTGAATGAGAAGGCTTCTTGGATCTCGTAGCCAGGGAATGGGCTAAGGATGCAGGAGGCAGAACTGCGGTTGAGCGATGGCAGAATAAGATAAGGCACTTGAGAAGTTTCTTGCGTGGGTAGGCTAAGCATCTTAGTGGGATTTATAAGGTTGAAAAGGAAAGGCTTCTTACACTTATTCAGTCCCTAGATTTAAAAGCCGAATCCACAATTCTGCCAGCCTCGGAGCTTCATGCTAAGCTTGAGGCGGAGATGAGATTGAAAGAGCTTCTCCATGAAGAGGAATTAAAGTGGGCGCTGTGGGCTAAGGTTCGCAAAGTTGTCCAGGGGGACGCGAACACTCGATTCTTTCACATGATTGCCAATGGCAAGCACAGAAAGAAGAGGATCTTTCAGCTTGAACAAGATGAAGGAACGATTTTAGGAAAGGAAAACCTAAAATTATACATAACCGAATACTACAAGCAGTTGTTCGGGCCTCCAGAGGATAATTGTGTATCTCTGGATGAGTCTAGGATTCAGGATATTCCTCAACTTGCTGCTGATGAGAATGATATTTTGATTGCCCCTTTTTCTGAGAAAGAGGTGTTTGAGGCCATTTCACAGATGAAAAACAATAAGGCTCCAGGACCGGATGGATTTCCAGTGGAGTTCTATAAAAAATGCTGGCATATTATTAAGGGGGACTTGTTACCGATGTTCCATGATTTATTCTCGGGACAGCTTCAGTTATCACCTGAACTTTGGAGCGATAACCCTGCTTCCTAAGAAAACAGAGGTTGTGAGAATTGAGCAGTTCAGGCCCATCTATCTTCTTAATGTTAGTTTCAAAAAAATTACCAAGGTTGGGACCAATAGGCTCACGCAGATTGCACATTCTGTGGTGCAGCATTCCCAAACTACTTTCACGCCGGACAGAAACATCCTAGAAGGGGTTGTGGTCCTTCATGAAACGCTCCACGAGATTCACACGAAAAAACTAGATGGAGTGGTTTTCAAGGTGGATTTCGAAAAAGTCAAATGGCCTTTCCTTCAACAGGCCTTACGGATGAAAGGTTTTGATGAATCCTGGCGACGCCAGGTAGAATCTTTCATGCAAAAAGGGAGTGTTGAAATTAAAGTGAATGACGACATATGTCATTACTTCCAGACACATAAGGGCCTGAGACAAGGTGATCCAATGTCTCCTATTTTGTTTAACATTGTGGTTGATATGTTGGCAATTCTAATAGGAAGGGCTAAGGAGGCTGGTCAGGTGGGTGGCTTGGTGCCTCATCTAGTTGATGGAGGTGTGTCTATCCTACAGTACGCTGATGATACGATCATCTTTATGGAGCACGACTTGACAAAAGCGAGAAATATGAAGCTGCTGTTATTCTTATTTGAACAATTGACCTGGTTAAAGATTAACTTTCATAAAAGCGAATTATTCTATTTTGGTAGAGCCAATGAGGAACAAGAGGCTTATAGGAAATTGTTCGGGTGCGAATTGGGAATTTTACCTTTTACTTACTTAGGTATACCCATTCACC
The DNA here is from genome assembly GCF_018294505.1 of Triticum aestivum. Lineage (NCBI taxonomy): Eukaryota > Viridiplantae > Streptophyta > Magnoliopsida > Poales > Poaceae > Triticum > Triticum aestivum. The sequence continues at coordinate 581,244,131 of NC_057806.1, read as the reverse complement.
ATCGTAAGCTGACAAACCGAGAATGGAAGTGTATCGAGGATCGCTTTGAGAAGAAACTGAGTTGCTGGGAGGGCAAGCTCATGTCATACGGAGGCTGATTAATTCTTATTAATTCGGTGCTCACGAGTATGCCTATGTTTCTCTTGTCTTTCTTCAAAGTCCCAGTTGGAGTTAGGAAAAGGCTGGACTTCTATCGATCCCGATTCTTCTGGCAGAGTGATGAACTAAAAAAAATATAGACTCACCAAATGGGATATTATTTGTCGACCAAAAGACCAAGGGGCTCTTTGTTGGGGAACGTAACAATAATTCAAAATTTTCCTACGTTTCATCAAGATCAATCTAGGGAGTCATCTAGCAATGAGGGAGGAGTGGATCTACATACCCTTGTAGATCGCGCGCGGAAGCGTTCAAGAGAACGGGGTTGATGGATTCGTACTCGTCGTGATCCAAATCACCGATGATCCTAGCGCCGAACGGACGGCACCTCCGCGTTCAACACACGTACGGAGCAGCGACGTCTCCTCCTTCTTGATCCAGCAAGGGGGAAGGAGAGGTTGATGGAGATCCAGCAGCACGACGGCGTGGTGGAAGTAGCGGGATTCCAACAGGGCTTCGCCAAGCGCTGCGGGAGGAGGGAGATGTGTCATGGGAGGGAGAGGGAGGCGCCAGGGCTTGGGTTTGGTTGCCATCCCTTCCCCCCACTATATATAGGGCCAAGGGAGAGGGGGAGGGCGCAGCCTTGCCCCTTCCTCCAAGGAAGGGTGCGGCCAAGGGGGGGAGGAGTCCATCCTCCCTAAGGCACCTCGGAGGTGCCTTCCCCCTTTAGGTCTCTCCCCTCCTCTTGTCCCTTTGGCGCATGGGCCTCTAGGGGCTGGTGTCCTTGGCCCATGTAGGCCAAGGCGCACCCCCTACAGCCCATGTGGCCCCCAGGGCAGGTGGCCCCACCCGGTGGACCCCCGGGACCCTTCCGGTGGTCCCGGTACAATACCGGTGACCCCGAAACTTGTCCCGGTGGCCGAAATAGCACTTCCTATATATAATTCTTTACCTCCGGACCATTCCGGAACTCCTCGTGACGTCCGGGATCTCATCCGGGACTCCGAACAACTTTCGGGTTACCGCATACTTATATCTCTATAACCCTAGCGTCACCGAACCTTAAGTGTGTAGACCCTACGGGTTCGGGAGACATGCAGACATGACCGAGATGACTCTCCGGTCAATAACCAACAGCGGGATCTGGATACCCATGTTGGCTCCCACATGTTCCACGATGATCTCATCGGATGAACCACGATGTCAAGGACTTAATCAATCCCGTATACAATTCCCTTTGTCTAGCGGTATGATACTTGCCCGAGATTCGATCGTCGGTATCCCGATACCTTATTCAATCTCGTTACCAGCAAGTCTCTTTACTCGTTCCGTAACACATCATCCCGTGATCAACTCCTTGATCACATTGTGCACATTATGATGATGTCCTACCGAGTGGGCCCAGAGATACGTCTCCGTTTACACGGAGTGACAAATCCCAGTCTCGATTCGCGCCAACCCAACAGACACTTTCGGAGATACCCGTAGTGCACCTTTATAGTCACCCAGTTATGTTGTGACGTTTGGTACACCCAAAGCACTCCTACGGTATCCGGGAGTTGCACAATCTCATGGTCTAAGGAAATGATACTTGACATTAGAAAAGCTTTAGCACACAAACTACACGATCTAGTGCTATGCTTAGGATTGGGTCTTGTCCATCACATCATTCTCCTAATGATGTGATCCCGTTATCAACGACATCCAATGTCCATGGTCAGGAAACCGTAACGATCTATTGATCAACGAGCTAGTCAACTAGAGGCTTACTAGGGACATTGTGTTGTCTATGTATCCACACATGTATCTGAGTTCCCTATCAATACAATTCTAGCATGGATAATAAACGATTATCATGAACAAGGAAATATAATAATAATCAATTTATTATTGCCTCTAGGGCATATTTCCAACAGTCTCCCACTTTCACTAGAGTCAATAATCTAGTTCACATCACTATGTGATTAACACTCAATGAGTTCTGGGTTTGATCATGTTGCTTGTGAGAGAGGTTTTAGTCAACGGGTCTGAACCTTTCAGATCCGTGTGTGCTTTACAAATCTTTATGTCATCTCCTAGATGCAGCTACCACGCTCTATTTGGAGCCATTTCAAATAACTGTTCTACTTGGAGTTATTCTAAATTGTTGCTCCATTATACGTATCTGGTATCTCTACTCAGAGCTATCCGGATAGGTGTTAAGCTTGCATCGTTGTAACTCTTTACGTCGAACTCTTTATCACCTCCATAACCGAGAAAATTCCTTAGTCCACTAGTTACTAAGGATAACTTTGACCGATGTACTGTGATCCATTCTTGGATCACTCTTGTACCCCTTGACTGACTCATGGCAAGGCACACTTCAGGTGCGGTACACAGCATAGCATACTGTAGAGCCTATGTCTTAAGCATAGGGGACAACCTTCGTCCTTTCTCTCTATTCTGTTGTGGTCGAGCTTTGAGTCTTAACTTCATACCTTACAACTCAGGCAAGAACTCCTTCTTTGACTGATCCATCTTGAACACCTTCAAGATCATGTCAAGGAATGTGCTCATTTGAAAGTACCATTAAGCGTTTTTGATCTATCCTTATAGATCTTGATGCTCAATGCTCAAGTAGCTTAATCCAGGCTTTCCATTGAAAAACACTTTCCAAATAACCCTATATGCTTTCCAGAAATTCTACGTCATTTCTGATCAACAATATGTCAACAACATATATTCATCAGAAATTCTATAGTGCTCCCACTCACTTCTTTGGAAATACAAGTTTCTCATAAACTTTGTATACACCAAAATCTTTGATCATCATCAAAGCATACATTCCAACTCCGAGATGCTTACTCCAGTCCTTAGAAGGATTGCTGGAGCTTTGCATACTTACTAGCATCTTTCAGGATTCCTTCCGTTTGTATCACATACAACCTTTCCTCAAGAAAATCGTCGAGGAAACAATGTTTTGACATCCTATCTGCAAGATTTCATAAATAATGCAGTAATCGCTAATATAATTCCAACAGACTCTTAGCATCACTACGAGTGAGAAAGTCTCACCGTAGTCAACTCCTTGAACTTGTCAGAAAACATCTTAACGACAAGTCGAGCTTTCTTAATGGTGACATTTACCATCATTGTCCGTCTTCCTTTTAAAATCCATCTGTACTCAACAGCCTCACGACCATCGAGCTATTCTGTCAAAGTCTACACTTTGTTTCCATACATGGATCCTCTCTCGGATTTTATGGCCTCGAGCCATTTATCGGAATCCGGGCCCACCATCGCTTCTCCATAGCTTGTAGGCTCATTGTTGTCTAGCAACATGACTTCCAAGACAGGATTACGTACCACTCAGAAGTAGTACGCATCCTTGTCATCCTACGAGGTTTGGGAGTGACTTGATCTGAAGTCTCATGATCAATATCATAAGCTTCCACTTCAATTGGTGTAGTTTCCACAGGAACAACTCTTTGTGCCCTGCTATACACTAGTTGAAGTAACGGTTCAATAACCTCATCAAGTCTCCACCATCCCCACTCAATTCTTTTGAGAGAAACTTTTCCTCGAGAAAGGACCCGATTATTGAAACAATCCCTTATTGCTTTCGGATCTGAGACAGGAGGTATACCCAACTGTTTTTGGGTGTCCTATGAAGATGCATTTATCCGCTTTGGGTTCGAGCTTATCAGCCTGAAACTTTTCACATAAGCGTCGCAGCCCCAAACCTTTTAAGAAATGACAGCTTAGGTTTCTCTAAACCATAGTTCATATGGTGTCATCTCATCGGAATTACGTGGTGCCCTATTTAAAGTGAATGTGGTTGTCTCTAATGCCTAACCCATAAAACTATTGTGGTAATTCAATAAGAGACATCATGGTATGCATCATATCCAATAGGGTGCAGTTATGATGTTCGGACACACCATCACACTATGGTGTTCCAGGCTGTATTAGTTGTGAAACAATTTCCACAATGTCTTAATTCTGTGCCAAACTCGTAATTCAGATATTCATCTCTATGATCATATCATAGATATTTTATCCTCTTGTCACGACGATCTTTCAACTTCACCCTGAAATTACTTGAACCTTTCAATAATTCAGACTTGTGATTCATCAAGTAAATATACTCAACATCTACTCAAATCATTTGTGAAGTAAGAACATAACGATATCCACTACACGCCTCAGCACTCATTGGACTGCACACATCAAAATGTATTACTTCCAACAAGTTGCCTTCTAGTTCCATTTTACTGAAACCGAGGCTTTCAGTCACCTTGCCCATGTGGTATTATTTGCATGTCTCAAGTGATTCAAAATCAAGTGAGTCCAAACGGTCCATTTGCATGGAGTTTGGTTCATGCATATACACCAATAGACATGGTTCGCATGTCTCAAACCTTTCAAAAACGAGTGAGCCCAAAGATCCATCAACATGGAGCTTCTTCATGCGTTTTATACCGATATGACTTAAGTGGCAGTGCCACAAGTAGGTGGTACTATCATTACTATCTTTTGGCATGAACATGTGTATCACTACGATCGAGATTCAATAAACCATTCATTTCAGGTGTAAGACCATTGAAGGTATTATTCAAATAAACAGAGTAACCATTATTCTCCTTAAATGAATAACCGTATTGCGATAGACATAATCCAATCATGTCTATGCTCAACGCAAACACCAATCTCGATGGTAGAGGGAGCGTGCGATGCTTGATCATATCAACATTGGAAACACTTCCAACACATATCGTCAGCTCACCTTTAGCTAGTCTCCGTTTATTCCGTAGCTTTTATTTCGAGTTACTAACACTTAGCAACCGAACCGGTATCTAATACCCTGGTGCTACTAGGAGTACTAGTAAAGTACACATTAACACAATGTATATCCAATATACTTCTATCGACCTTGCCAGCCTTCTCATCTACCAAGTATCTAGGGTAATTCTGCTCCAGTGGTTGTTCCCCTTATTACAGAAGCACTTAGTCTCGGGTTTGGGTTCAACCTTGGGTTTCTTCACTAGAGCAGCAGCTGATTTTCCGTTTCATGAAGTATCCCTTCTTGCCCTTGCCCTTCTTGAAACTAGTGGTTTCACCAACCATCAACAATTGATGCTCCTTCTTGATTTCTACTTCTGTGGTGTCAAACATCGCGAATATCTCAAGGATCATCATATATGTCCCTGATATATTATAGTTCATCACGAAGCTCTAGCAGCTTGGTGGTAATGACTTCGGAGAAACATCATTATCTCATCTGGAAGATCAACTCCCACTCGATTCAAATGATTGTTGTACTCAGACAATCTGAGCACAAGCTCAACAATTGAGCTTTTCTCCCTTAGTTTGCAGGCTAAGAAAATCGTCGGAGGTCTTATACCTCTTGACGTGGGCACGAGCCTGAAATCCCAATTTCAGCCCTCGAAACATCTCATATGTCTCGCGACGTTTCAAAACGTCTTCGGTGCCTCAACTCTAAACCGGTTAACTGAACTATCACGTAGTTATCAAAATGTGTATGTCAGATGTTCGCAACATCCACAGACAATGTTCGAGGTTCAGCACACTGAGCGGTGCATTAAGGACATAAGCCTTCTAAGAAGGAATGAGGACAATCCTCAGTTTACGGACCTAGTCCGCATAATTGCTACTATCAACTTTCAACTAATTTTTTCTCTAGGAACATATCTAAACAGTAGAACTGAAGCGCGAGCTACGACATAATTTGCGAAGACCTTCTGACTATGTTCAAGATAATTAAGTTCATCTTATGAACTCCCACTCGGATAGACATCCCTCTAGTCATCTAAGTGATTACATGATCCGAGTCAACTAAGCCGTGTCCGATCATCACGTGAGACGGACTAGTCAACATCGGTGAACATCTTCATGTTGATCGTATCTACCATACGACTCATGCTCGACCTTTCGGTCTTCTGTGTTCCGAGGCCATGTCTATACACATGCTAGGCTCGTCAAGTCAACCTAAGTGTTTCGCATGTGTAAATCTGTCTTACACCCGTTGTATGTGAACCTAAGAATCTATCACACCCGATCATCACGTGGTGCTTCGAAACGACGAACTTTAGCAACGGTGCACAGTTAGGGGAGAACACATTCTTGAAATTGTAATGAGGGATCATCTTATTTACTACCGTCGTTCTAAGTAAACAAGATGTATAAACATGATAAACATCACATGCAATCAAATAATAGTGACATGATATGGCCAATATCATATAGCTCCTTTGATCTCCATCTTGGGGCTCCATGATCATCTTGTCACCGGCATGACACCATGATCTCCATCATCATGATCTCCATCATCGTGTCTTCTTGAAGTTGTCTCGTCATCTATTACTTCTACTACTATGGCTAACGCTTTAGCAATAAAGTAAAGTAATTACATGACGTTTAAGTTGACACGCAGGTCATAAATAAATAAAGACAACTCCTATGGCTCCTGCCGGTTGTCATACTCATCGACATGCAAGTCGTGATACCTATTACAAGAACATGATCAATCTCATACATCACATATATCATTCATCACATCCTTTTGGCCATATCACATCACATAGCATACCCTGCAAAAACAAGTTAGACGTCCTCTAATTGTTGTTTGCATGTTTTACGTGGATGCTATGGGTTTCTAGCAAGAACGTTTCTTATCTACGCAAAACCACAACGTGATATGCCAATTGCTATTTACCCTTCATAAGGACCCTTTTCATCGAATCCGACCCGACTAAAGCGGGAGAGACAGACACCCGCCAGCCACCTTATGCAACTAGTGCATGTTTGTCGGTGGAACTGGTCTCACGTAAGCATACGTGTAAGGTTGGTCCGGGCCGCTTCATCCCACAATACCGTCGAATCAAGATAAGACTAGTAACGGCAAGCATATTGAACAAAATCAACGCCCACAACTTCTTTGTGTTCTACTCGTGCATAGAATCTACGCATAGACCTAGCTCATGATGCCACTGTTGGGGAACGTAGCAATAATTCAAAATTTTCCTACGTGTCACCAAGATCAATCTATGGAGTCATCTAGCAACGAGGGAGGAGTGGATCTACATACCCTTGTAGATCGCGCGCGGAAGCGTTCAAGAGAACGGTGTTGATGGAGTCGTACTCGTCGTGATCCAAATCACCGATGATCCTAGCGCCGAACGGACGGCACCTCCGCGTTCAACACACGTACGGAGCAGCGACGTCTCCTCCTTCTTGATCCAGAAAGGGGGAAGGAGAGGTTGATGGAGATCCAGCAGCACGACGGCGTGGTGGAAGTAGCGGGATTCCAACAGGGCTTCGCCAAGCGCTGCGGGAGGAGGAAGATGTGTCATGGGAGGGAGAGGGAGGCGCCAGGGCTTGGGTTTGGTTGCCCTCCCTTCCCCCCACTATATATAGGGCCAAGGGAGAGGGGGAGGGCGTAGCCTTGCCCCTTCCTCCAAGGAAGGGTGCGGCTAAAGGGGGGAGGAGTCCATCCACCCCAAGGCACCTCGGAGGTGCCTTCCCCCTTTAGGACTCTCCCCTCCTCTTGTCCCTTTGGCACATGGGCCTCTAGGGGCTGGTGCCCTTGGCCCATGTAGGCCAAGGCGCACCCCCTACAGCCCATGTGGCCCCCGGGGCAGGTGGCCCCACCCGGTGGACCCCCGGGACCCTTCCGGTGGTCCCGGTACAATAGCGGTGACCCCGAAACTTGTCCCGATGGCCGAAATAGCACTTCCTATATATAATTATTTACCTCCGGACCATTCCGGAACTCCTTGTGACGTCTGGGATCTCATCCGGGACTCCGAACAACTTTCGGGTTACCGCATACTTATATCTCTATAACCCTAGCGTCACCGAACCTTAAGTGTGTAGACCCTACGGGTTCGGGAGACATGCAGACATGACCGAGATGACTCTCCGGTCAATAACCAACAGCGGGATCTGGATACCCATGTTGGCTCCCACATGTTCCATGATGATCTCATCGGATGAACCACGATGTCAAGGACTTAATCGATCCCGTATACAATTCCCTTTGTCTAGCGGTACGATACTTGCCCGAGATTCGATCATCGGTATCCCGATACCTAGTTCAATCTCGTTACCGGCAAGTCTCTTTACTCGTTCCGTAACACATCATCCCGTGATCAACTCCTTGATCACATTGTGCACATTATGATGATGTCCTACTGAGTGGGCCCAGAGATACCTCTCCGTTTACACGGAGTGACAAATCCCAGTCTCGATTCGCGCCAACCCAACAGACACTTTCGGAGATACCCGTAGTGCACCTTTATAGTCACCCAGTTACGTTGTGACGTTTGGTACACCCAAAGCACTCCTACGGTATCCGGGAGTTGCACAATCTCATGGTCTAAGGAAATGATACTTGACATTAGAAAAGCTTTAGCACACGAACTACACGATCTAGTGCTATGCTTAGGATTGGGTCTTGTCCATCACATCATTCTCCTAATGATGTGATCCCGTTATCAACGACATCCAATGTCCATGGTCAGGAAACCGTAACCATCTATTGATCAACAAGCTAGTCAACTAGAGGCTTACTAGGGACATTGTGTTGTCTATGTATCCACACATGTATCTGAGTTCCCTATCAATACAATTCTAGCATGGATAATAAACGATTATCATGAACAAGGAAATATAATAATAATCAATTTATTATTGCCTCTAGGGCATATTTCCAACACTCTTGGCATTGAAAATCTTGAAGCAAGAACAGATGTCTTCTCAGCAAGTGGCTGTTTAAGTTATCTGTTGATACTGAGGCCACATGGGCGTAGATTCTCCGTAGTAAGTATCTGCAGTCCAAAACTTTGTCCCAGGTGACAGTGAGACCGACGGACTTGCCTTTTTGAAAGGGGCTCATGAGAGTCAAATCATCCTATTTCAATAGGACAAAGTTTATAATTGGTAATGGCACTACCACTCATTTCTGGGAGGATACTTGGCTAGGAGAGACGCCACTCGCACTTCAGTACCCGTCCCTTTATAGTATTGTTCAACGACGTGAGGCTTATGTTGCAATGACACTTCAGTCCATCCCCGTTAATATTCATTTTAGGAGGACGCTTGCCGGCAATCGTTGGGAAGCGTGGCTTTGTTTAGTGAGTAGAATGATGGAGGTTCAGCTATCTCAATAGCCCGATCAGTTGCGCTGGAAGCTCACTAGGTCTGGAGAATTCATAGTTAAATCGATGTATCTCGATGTTATCAACTCTAGCGCCATTCCTACTTCCAAATATGTTGGGAAAGTCAAAGTGCCTTTGAAAATTAAAGTGTTTATGTGGTTTGTACATAAACAAGTCATATTAACTAAGGATAACTTGGCAAAGTGCAACTGGACAGGATCTACTAGGTGTAGTTTTTGTGATCAGGATGAAACTATCAAACACCTTTTTCTTGAGTGCCCGTTGGCCAAGGTTTTGTGGCGGACGGTGCACGTAGCCTTTAACATTACTCCTCCAACTTCTGTCAGCACGTTATTTGGAACGTGGCTTAATGGGATAGAGTCTGAAACAACTAGACACATTCGCGTAGGAGTATGTGCTTTATTATGGGCAATTTGGAACTGCAGAAATGATTTGGTTTTTAACAGAACAACAAATATTCATTTTTTGCAGGTTATCTTCCGCGCCACTGCGCTAATCCGTATGTGGTCGCTACTCACTCCGACGGAGGCCAGTGAGCGTTTGGTTACTGTGTCTATCCGGTGGGAGATGGTAGCACGGGATATCTTCAATCGATTTGGATGGCGGTCATGTAATATGATAGGCAATTAGTTTTCATATCTTTCTTATGCTAGCCGGTTGTGGCCTTTTGGCTTTTCTGTTTTTGGCCCTTTGGCTCTTTGTGAGCTTGCCCCTACTTTTGTTTCAGACTTTAAGACCTTGTTAAACCTATTTGCTTATTTATAAAGTTGGATGTATGTATCGTTCTGATGCACAGACCGAAGAGTCCTCCATTTTCAATAAAAAAAAGGATTGTACTCTAGGGAATGATCGTTTGGGAGTTGTAAAATTGCAAGTTGGATATGGGTAGGCTTATTGGGTGGCCTGTTCCGTCCACGGGCCTTGTGGCTTATTAAATCTGAACTTCATGGTTGCGATGACTCTATTTCAATTCTGGATTCTTGTTTGTAATTTAGACTTTAGAAACCATACTGTTGTTATCTTTTTTGTGAAGAGAAACATTTTCCCCATAACTAGTGGTATGAAGAACTATGAAGGATATATAATAAAAAATTACAAAAAAAATAGCTAGCTTGGGGTTACAAAATTTGCAATGCTTTCGGAAATTGTAGCCTTGTGCGGAAATACTTTAGGCCAAACTTCAGGATTAACCTTCGTATTGGCTTCATATATGAACACTGCCTAGCTCGGGAGTGACTACTATATATGTACTATGTCAAAATATCATGACTAGCGAGTACCGACTACAGACACAAGAAATTTGAATACATGCACTGGTCTCGAAATAATAGTTTTGTATGCATTAAACCCCGGCCCCCGGATTTGAAAAGAAAATCTGTATACCCTCTATGGAATTAACCTCATAATACCCTGGTTTGTGGACATAAGCAATTTAATTTGTATGCATCACCCATATGCAGATGCCGGGGTCATCCTTCATTTTGAAAAAAAAAATGTAAACAGCTGAACCCTTTTACTTTTGGATGTACTCTTGTTTTATCAACTTTATGAGATTGGGGACTATATGATCCTTAATTCGAAAACAAAGAACTTCAGACATAAGACAGAACAAAACAACTTCTGGTTACAAATCTGCAACAACAACAATATATGATATCATAACCTTGCAATAAAATTCTTAAGACCAAACTTCAAAACTTCAAACTGCAGCCATAGAAAAAGTTGAAAACCGGACAAGGCCAATGCCTTTTCAATTGATCACAACCCAGCATTTAAACAAGGCATTGTCTATCTGAAGCTGGTAAATAAATAAGCAGTGTCCTGTACTGAACAAGGGATGGTTGAACTCAGAAAGCAGCGCAATGCTAGTAGCGATTGTGGCACAATGTGAAGCTCAACTATTTGAAATGCTTACAAGTTCTGAAGTAACAGTTCACTAATTAGCACATACAGTTCTTGCTTGGCACATAGCTTGTCGAACCATTAATATTTCTCCGAAGGATACAATGACCAAACAAAAAGGAACTTTCTGGACGGATGATTGCAAATCACATGCAGGACTTGTAATTAACCTCATGTTCATGCCTTTGATTTTCTTTTCCCAAGTAAACTAGGAGCAACGTGGGACATTAGAAGATCCTTAATAACACCAGGGCAGCTCTTGGTTAAAAACTGGAAACCTTCAGACTCCATGGCCCCATCCAGATTCACTGGCGAGCTGAGGAACACCAAGCATGCCGCCTTAAGCTCGTGGCAGTGGTGCTGCTCCGCCAAGGCCAAGATAGTCGCCACGGAGCTCGTATCGATATGATTGCACAACTTATCTTCACAAATCAGCTTCAGCCTCTCCAGATCATACCTATCTGCTGCAACCAGCAAATGCTGAGCCATGGCAGATTCCTCCTGTTGATCCATATCAGGCAATGCATCCGTGTACATGAAAGCAAGCAGAGCCTTGAACACCTCTGCCTCAATGGCATCTATACATATGGGCTCAGTGGTGGTGCTCTCCTTCATGTTCCCAAAGAACTCTGCTCTGAAGACCGGAGACCGTGCCGCGAGCACCAATCGGTGCGCCGAGAATGTCTCCCCGCCGACCCGGAATTCGACATCGACGCCCGCCTTGCTCGACAGGAGATCCCCGAGGTGCCGGTGTATGTCGGACGGTGGCACCACGATGGTTGGTGTCTTCCGTGCGTGGAACTCGCTCATGACAGTGACATCGACCTTGACAGCGAAGGAATCGTCCTTGAGAAGCTCTGATTTCTCCAACTCATCCCTTTTGATGTACTGTTTGAATCCCCAAGTTTTTTCCACGGAGTAGTTTCTGGTGCCGGTTCCCCAGCTATAGGTCGGCGCCGGATTCCCATCTTGGTCGAGCAAGCTGAACTTGGCTTGTGCCTTCACGGCCTCGGCCTCGGCGACGGTACCATCGAATTCGAGAAAGACGGATATGTAATCGATATCTTCGTTCTTGTTCCCGTTGGGATAGTAGCGAACATGCCACGTGCGGCCTCCCACCTGGAACGGGCAAGAGTCGATCCACTCGCCATTGGGGAGCTCCTTGGTGCGCGAGTAGCCGACGATCTTCAGCAAGTGGTAGCCGCTCACGGCGCCGGCAATGATGGAGGAAGCGGAGCCGGGAACGGAGGGGAGACCATTGCCGCTGGCATGCCAGGAGGTCGACATGGTGTATGGCTTGCTCAGTTTGGCTGATCGCGGTGAGACGGTGTCACGGCGAGGGTCTGTCTTATTTTATAACGGGACGGCGAGGGTTGTGGGTGCTGTCTCGAGGGCTACACGGAAAAGGCAACTGCAGTCCGTTCCGGACACAGGCCGCGTACGTACGTACGATGCAGATCCGACGGTGCCATCTTCTTCTTTTGAGATGAGATAGCTAACGTGCCATCTCGAACAAGTATACACGTGCTATACTGCACAGTTTATATTTTGTAGAGTAGCCAAAGGCCCTCTTTTTTATTGGCAATTTAGAGTAGCCAAAGACCAAGGTATTTCCCTAATGCAAGAGCATATGATCGTGGGAAATTTCTTCTTCTTGTATTTACAGTTCTTGTTCATCATCCCCGGTTACATACTAACCGGCGCAGTTTCACTAGAGGACTGCCTCCATGGACGCATGTCCGTTCTGCACCCTTTCTAAAACTTCTGAGCATCTTCACCATCCGTCAATTTCTAGTTTTGGCTGCAGGTCCGACATGCTCTTCACTCAAATGTGACCACTTGCAGCATGGTTTAAGATCTTTGGGACGGCCTTCCTTTTTGTATAGTGGGCTCTACAGTTCTTAGAGCATCTTCAGCCTTTTTTGGCCCTCCGGAGGCGCTAAAAATCGCCGCCTGGAGGCGTACCGGCGCTAACCGGGCGCTCGAAGCGTGATGCTCCCTAGTCGCTGCGTCCATGTTTTTTTTTGAAAAACAAAATCCGGCACAAACAAGACACAAATTCAACCAAATTTCAGCGGGTTCATAATATATTTAAAATATTTTACAAAAGAAGAAAAAAACATTACTAGACCCGCCTTGCCCTCGCCGTTCCTCGCCGCCCGCGCCCGCGAAGCTCTAAATGCCGAGGAGCCTGTAGAACTTCGTGTAGTCGCCGCCGTCGTTGTCGTCATCGTCTCCTCCTCCGCGGCTGCCGTCCCTGCTGCTTCCCTGCCTAGGGTCTCCGACGCGCGGCGGGTTGGATGGTCCGGGGGCGTCCTCGTCCTCGTCGCTGACGAGGATCACGACACCGTTCTCGTCCTCGCGCCCACGCTGGCGGGCGGCTATCTCCTCCAGGGCTCAGCGCTGCCGGACCATCTCGTCGCGGAGGTAGTCATCCCGCGCCCACTTTAGGGCCTCCTCGTCGGAGAAGCCGCGCCAGACTATGGCCTCGTACTCCGCGGGGAGCCCGGGCTCCACCTTCGGCCTGACGAGCCGGGCAGAGGTGGGGGAGGACTCGGCGATGCGAACGCCGAAGCTGCGGGTGCGCTGGCTGGCCGACGCGTCCTGGGGCTCCGGCTTGTCGGGGAGGGGGGAGGGAGAGCTGAACGACGAGGAGGACGCCGGGTCCATGCGTCTCCGGGTCCACGAGCTCCCCGCCGGCGGGAGAAGGAGGGAGGAGTGGGGTAATCCAGCCTGAGCATGTTGCCGCCCTCGATGTACTCGAGGACGGCCTCCAGCGTGTGGCCAGGTACGCCCCACCATCGACGGCGGCCGTCGGAGTTGAGCCTTCCGGAGGGCACGACGTCGTTGGTGGCCTCGAGCTGCTCGGTGTGGCGGCGACGGAAGTACTGCTCCCACATCGGGCCGTCGGGGACGTACCTCGGCCCTTCCCTCGCCGCCTGCGGCAGAGAGGCACGGATGCGGGCGATCTCCGCACGACGTGCTGCCCGGTGGGCGGCGGTGGCAGCGGGACCCCACCGGCGCTGATCCTCCAAGCCCCGGGCACCCGCATGACCGGCGGGACCGGGTACTCGGCCTCATAAAGAAGCCGAGCTTCGTCCTCGTGAAGGTGTCGGCGGCCGAAGCCGTTCGGCGCCGCGCCATCGCCTGGAAAGCGCTCGGCCATTGGGTGAACTGGAGACGGCGAGAAGAGAGAGAGGAACGGGGGCGTCGAGGAACGGGGGCGTCGGCGGTGGAGAGTCTGTGCTTCACCGGTGCGGGAGGGGTCGGCTTATATAGGCGGCGCCGTGTGTACGCGTGGCGGGCAAGGGACGCGCGTCGTCCCGTCTTCACTGCGCCGTCCGTGAGGCACTAATGGAGGAGGCTGACCGGCGCGGCAGCGCACGGCAGTTTTGGCATTGATTCCGCCGCGGGAACCGAGGCGATGAGGACGACGAAGCGACGAGAAGAGCCGAGTCGCTGCCAAGGAGGGCCCGCCGATTTTCGCCCCAAAAATGGTTTGGCCGGCGCCCCCAAGCGCCCCCCAGCGTGCCGGGTTCGGCCTGGGTCCGCCGGCGCCAATTTCGTCCCGAGCCGGTGAAAAAAGGGTCTTTGGGGACGCAACTGGACCGATTTTTTGGCGCCGGCGGCTGAAAAATCGCCCGGGGCCCTTGTTAGGGGCGCGGCTGGAGATGATCTTATCTCTGCATTATGAGATCTGTCCAACCGTTCCGTCTCAAAAAAAAATCTGTCAAAGACGCGCAATTCAAAGGTTTGCTGTAACGATGATTGAGCTTACCTCTGTGGTATTCCATTGTTGCGATGATGACTTTGATGCTTTGGTCCAATTGCTGCTCAAACTATGTTCGCCAATCTTGCCACTCATGTTTAATTTGGCGGCTGTGTAGTGCCGCCTTGTACCTCCTTTCTCTTTGTTCTCTTTCACCTTATAAAGAACTCTGTTTTCTGTCTTCTCCGATAAATGTAAAATGTTTCATGCTGGCTTTTGTGCGCCGTAGTTTCCTCAAGAGAAAACTATATATACTATTGAATTTGGCCCAGAGTAGATCAATGACCCACAAAGTTGATGCTCTAGCTCAAATTTACAGTTAAGGGAAGCGATAATGCGGTTATTTTCAACTATTCAGAACCCAGTGAGATCCTTTGCAGAGCATAAGCAACACTAGGAACAAACATGAAGACACATAGCCCATTATCCCTGATACGTAGTTAATACAGGAACCACATGACACATGAGAAACACAAACTGCTACGTACAATTGTTCATAATCGCCGATTACTATGCAAAGCTCGTTATTGCTAAGTGCTGTCATTCACTCATTTGAAGACATATCCATGGTCATCGTTCCAGTGTAAGGTATGTTCATGTGAAAGATTCCAGCATAGTGACAGACAGTCCCAGAACTAAGAACATCTAGCTGCAAGAAGCGAAGGGAAATTAAGTTCTACTCCCTCCGTTCCATATTATTAGTTGATGCTGATGTACGTAGTTGTATTTCAGTGCATGATACATCCGTTTCAGCATCAACTGATATGGAATGGAGGAAGTATTATACAAGAATTTTGAACATGTAATGAGCCAATTAACATTCAAACTACAAAGCGATGTGTTTATTACAATCACAAGATTATCTGAAATGAACTTCTGCACAGGCACTGACGTCTTGGCAAGTAAACAGCTGAACCCTTTTACTTTGGATGTACTCTTGTTTTATCAATTTTATGAGATTGGCGACTATATGATCTTTTTCTAGAATGACTATATGATCCTTAATTCGAAAACAAAGAGCTTCAGATATAAGACAGAACAAAACAGCTTCTGGTTACAAATCTGCAACAACAACAAAATGGAATGGGACCAAACTTCAGAACATTAATAAGCTACCTTAGCAGCCACTAGCCCACTACTATGTCAGAAATCATCACTACAAACTACAGTCATAATTTTATTTTTTGAAACCCGACAAGACGAATACTTTTTGAGAATAAAAATATAAAGCATGGCAAATTCCTTATACGTCTCCTTTTAATTAATATGCAAATTTGCCATGTATGATCTTCATAGTTTTAAATAGCCGGCTATAGCTCCGCTATAGCCTTTTCAGCAAGGTGCCGCTAAATGGTTGCCTTCACAAATAGCTTGCTATAGTCCGCTTTAACCCGCTATAATTCCGCTATAGCTGATTTGGAGGCCTACCGCTATTTTCCATAGCCCGCTATTTAAAATATTTCTTTCTTTTGTCTGCATTTTTTGGACCCCTGTATTTGTTTTTGTTGGTTTTTTCTTAGCAATTTCATGTTATATACAATGCCAAATCCTTTTATTTTTCTGATGGCATGCATTAGGGCTGCGGGCAGTTGGGTTGCAACGTTCCCTCCCGGGGAACGGCAGCCAGCTATTCAGATTTTCTCTCTCTCTCTCTCTCTCTCTCATTTCCGTTGTTGCTCACCTATTTTTGGGTCTGTCTAGGACACATCCAGATGTGACATAACTATGTCACATCTAAACTGTTGTCCACTATGTTTGTGGTCTATTTTTTTTTGTTCTAGTTTTTTTTTCTTTTTTGTTGCTGCATTATATATTTGTGGGAGCTTAGATGTGACATTCTTAAAAAACATCTAGATGTGAATTAGACAAATTGATCTTTGAAGTAACTCATGGTCTCTGGCAGAATAGTTTTTATTTCAACATATTTGATCAGGTCAGCATAAACCTGCCGAGCACTGTCAAACTTAACCTCAGTTATGAAGCCACAAACTTCTCGCTGTATAAACAGTAGTTTCCAGAACCACAATCCAGCATTTCAACAAGAACCATAGTTTATGCGAGCCTGCTAAGTAGTGAACAGAGTTTGCCTGAACAGATATCAGGAGGCAGTACTATAAAAACATTGCAACTCAAGAAAGCAACAAAAACAAATAAAAGGAACTTCTGAAGTTTCATCTAATTAGCACAAATAGTTCTTGCTTTGCACATGGTTGTCATGCCGTTGAAGATTCTCCACAAATGACACAGTGGCCAAACAAAAAAGAGACCGAGGTACTACATTGCGTTTGTGAGAAAAAGATACAAGTAATACTACTAATACGAGTATCAGATACCATGCAGTCTTTAGTACCTTTCTAGAAATATGATTGCAAATGACATGCGTGCACTGAAACCTCATGTCCATGCCCTTGACTTTCTTCTCCCAAACTATCCAGTAACAGACTTGAACATGAGGAGATCTTTCAGAACAGCAGGGCAGGTCTTGGTTAAGTACTCAAATCCCTTGGACTCCATGACCGCATTCAGATTCGTCGACGAGCCTAGGAACAACAGGCATGCCTTCTTAAGCCCATGGCAGTGGTGCTGCTCTGCCAGTGCTAATATGGTGGCCACAGAGCTCGTATCGATACAATTGCACAGCTTATCTTCACAGATCGGCCTGAGCCTCTCCAAACTATACCTATCTGCTGCGACAAGCAAATGCTGAGCCATGGCATACTCATCTGCTTGATTCGTATCAGGCATTACATCATCAGTGTAGATGAAAGTGAGCAAATTGCTGAACACCTCTGCCTCCATGTCATCTATGTGTATGGCATTTTTGGTTGTGCTCCCCTTCATCGAACCAAAGAACTCAGCTCTGATAACTGGAGAGCGCGCTGCAAGCACCGACCGGTGCACCCGGAACTTCTCCCTGCCGACAAGGAATTCAACATCGACACCTTCTTTGCTTGACAGGAGATCCCCGAAGTGCCGGTGCATGTCAGACGTGTTGGGATTATGTGTTCTTGACATCTAAGATGGCATATAATACTTCTGTAAATGAGCACTTAAACAAGTTGTGTGTGCTGAATGAGGAACTGAAAAATGCTGGCTATCCCATTTCTGAGGAGGTGCAAGTAATGGTGGCTCTGAACTCACTTCCGCACACTTGGGAACAATTTAAAATATCATTCTGTCACTTTGAAAGATGACTGAACATGTGCAATTTGAGGCATCATTTGCTCATGGAAGAAGATAGGAAAACTTCACTAGGGAAAGAGAGACACTCACATCATCAGGAGTTGCACCTTGGTGAAGATAGGAGGCGTTGGCAGAAGAAGCATCAAGGAGGTGATTTGAGGGACAAAATCAACACGAAGAGAAACTGGGATGATCATAATGGAAGAGGTCCAAACTCTAATTTTGATAAGAGGAAATTTAGATGTCATGGTTGTGGAGAGTATGGGCAATTTAGAACTGAGTGCAAGAATAAGAAACCTTATAAACAAGATGCCAAGTCTAAGAAGCAGCACCATGACAAGCATCAGGGCAACAAGAAGGATATTTCTTCTCTTGATGGTACGTATAATCTATTTGCTTGTTCTGAATCATTGTTTACTACTTGATGGGTAGTAGACTCTGGTTACACTTTGCATATTGCAAGGAATAGTGTTGGTTTCACTTTTTTTTAAATCCATACCAAAAGGAACTATATTTATTTATCTAGGAACAACTGCAAAAGCTGATATTTTGGGCATTGGTGATTATACACTCAAACTCCCTGGTGGAGGAAAATTAATTTTGAAAGACACGGTCTATTCCCCTAGCATGACAAAGAATTTAATCTCTGTTTCTAGACTGGAATCTATTGGTTTTAAGGTCTTATTTGGAGATGGTAGAGTTAAAATACTGATGAATGGAAATTTAGTTCAATGAGGAAATAGATTTGATGGTCTATACTATATTGAGGATTTTATGGACATCGATAGGATGGATTGTATGGTGACTGAACAGAACTCGGTAGTGAGGAATATAGATGGGAACAATAATTGTTCAGAGTCATACCTCTGGCATCTTCGCTTGGGTATATCTCAAAGAACAGAATTAAAAGGCTAATTAGTTCTGAAATTTTAAACTTCAAGTGGGAAGACTACGACATTTGCGAGGCATGTGTTGTAGGAAAAATGACCAGGGCGCCTTTTCCTAAAGCGTCAAGGTCTACTGAACCACTTGCTATTGTTCATTCAGATATTTGTGGCGAGATGTTTGTATCTACATTTGGACAAAAGGTCTATTTCATTACTTCTATACATGATTTCTCTAGATACGGCTATGTTTACTTAATTAAGCATAAGTCAGAAGGTTTTGACATGTTCAAGGTATTTAAAGCTGAGGTAGAAAATCAGTTGAACAAAAAGATCAAGGTGCTTAGAACTGATCGTGGTGGTGAATACACATCAGGAATATTAGATGAGTTTTGCAAGGAAAATGGAATTGTTCATCATTATACCTTACCTTATATTCCTTAGCAAAATGGCGTAGCTGAAAGGAGGAATAGAACTTTAATGGACATGGTTAGGTCTATGATGGCATATTCTGATCTTCCTTTATATTTTTGGAGAGAGGCTCTTCATACTGCTGTTTATTTACTTAATCATTCGCCTTCTAAATATGTTAGTTCTACTCATGAATTATGGAAAGGGAGGAAACCTATATTGTTGAACTTAGCAGTGTGGGGATGCAATGCACAGATTAGAGTACCTAGTCAACTAAGAACAAAACTGGAACCAAAGAATTTTCCAGGAATATTTATTGGATATGCTTCTGGTTCAAATGGCTATAGATTTAATGGATCAGAGAAGAAGATGTTAATTGAAAGTAGAGATGCCGTTTTTCTAGATCAAGATACACCTCGCCGTGCCAAACGTGCGAGAGTGGAATTGTTGACAACCCCCTTAGATACTAGTGTTGAAACTGTCTCTAATTAACAATCAGGAAAACCAAGATAATGGCAACACAAATGTTGAGACTCATATACCTAGTTTACCTAGGAGAAGTGGGAGGAATATAGCAGCCCCATCATACCTTGATGATTATTATTATGTATTTATGGGGGAAGTATACTCTAAAACTTCTAGTTTAGAGGAAGAACCAAAATCTTTTAAACATGCCATGTCTTGTTCAGAATCAAAGTTATGGATGGAAGCCATGCACGAGGAACTAAACTCCATGGAAAATAATAAAGTTTGGGAATTAGTTGATCTACCTAATGACCAGAAGGCAATTGGATCAAAGTGGATTTTTAAAAGAAAACTAAATGCTTGGTAATGTTGAAAAATACAAAGCTAGGTTGGTTGCTAAAGGGTACACACAAAGGGAAGGAGTTGACTTTGTGGAAACTTTTTCCTCTGTAGCCAAATTTACTTCTATTCGTATTATTGCTGCGCTGACTACTTATTTTGATCTGGAACTTCATCAAATGGATGTTAAAACTGCCTTCTTGAATGGTCATTTGAAGGAAGAAATTTATATGTCTCAACCTGATGGTTTTATTGAAAAGGAAAAATCAAGGAAACGTGTGTAAGCTAAATAGATCCATTTATGGGTTAGGCAAGCTTCGCGGCAATGGAATATCTTGTTTGATGATGCTATCACATCATATGGGTTTTCTATGATGGAAGAAGATCATTGCATTTATTTTAAATTAGTGGGAGGAAATTTTACACTCTTGTCACTGTATGTTGATGATATACTTATTGCTTCTAGTAGTAAGGAAATGTTGATAGAAGATAAAACTTGGTTATCTTCTACATTTGAAATGAAAGATATGGGAAACACTTCCTATGTTCTAGGAGTGGAAATACTTAGAGATCGGAATAAAGGAACTTTGGTTTTGTCTCAAAGGAATTATCTAAAATCTGTTCTTAAAAGTTTATCTATGGAAAACTGCAAGCCTGCTTCAGTGCCCATGGCTGTAGGAATTAAACTCAGTGAGGGGATGTATCCTATAACTCCCGATGAAAACAAGAGAATGGAAAGACTCCATATGCTTCTGCCTTGGGATCTTTGATGCATGCCATGTTATTCACACGCCCCGATTTCTGCTATACTGTTGGAATGTTCAGTAGATATCAAATGAATCTAGGAATTGGGCAGTGGAATCAAATTAAACATGCTCTTTATTATGTTCAAGCAACACTGGATTATTCACTTTGTTTTAACCAAAATGATCTACAGCTGTAGGGCTATACTGATGCTGATTGGCAGGGTGATTTGGACGACCGGAAGTCTACGTCTGGGTATCTATTTACATTAGCTGGTGGCGCTATATCTTGGCGTAGTAAGAAGCAATATTCGGTGGTGTTATCTTCCATGGAGGCGGAGTTTATTGCTGTGTCAGAAGCTATGAAGGAGGCGGTGTGGCTGAAGGAATTTCTTTCGACTTTGAAGATTGTTGAAAGTGCTAGCAAACCAGTGGTGGTGTATTGTGATAATCAGGTTGTAATAAAGGTTTCCAGATATCCCAAGTTCAACAGCAAGATCAAATATATTGAGGGAAGGTATCACTATATACGTGACGTAATTAATATACTTAAGTCAGTTTCTTTAGAGTTTCTACCTAGTACTGATATGGTTGCTGATCCTTTGACTAAGTCACTTAGTCAGGTGGTATTTGGTAAGCATGTCCAGGCTATGAGTTTATGAATTCTTGAATGATCGTTTTCGACAAGTGGGAGATGTTGGGATTATATGTCCCGCAACTATATTCAAATACTTATTATCATTAATATTCGGAATACCTCATATGGAATTATACATGTGTTTTGTGCATGGAATTATTATTGCTGGAATGTACTTAAGTGTTGCATGCTTAGGGAAGCTGGTCAGTTATCGTTGGAATACAATATGCTTTATATATTGGAAAGACTACCCGGGCACACTGATAATTGGAAGAAACTAGATCGTGTAATTAGATTACAGCCCTAATGTTGATCTACATAATTAGAGGAATTTATACTCTATTATGAGGCATTGCTCACAAGCGCGTGCTTCGGGGACTAGATGGATAGCATCCGCTAATGAACAAATTATATCGTGATTGATAGTTTGATCTGGACTCTATCTACTAGGAATCTTAAAACTGTATAAGACGCAGACTCTTTGAAAATGCAGTATAGAAGATCCTTACCACCTTTTTTTCGAGAATGACGGGGGGGGGGGGGGGGGCACACGCCCCACCAGTTGTTATATATTACTCGGAGGACTTGGCAGTCATACATCATTTTTCATCGAACGGATAAAAAAACTACAAGCTAAGAAGCGAGAAAACAAAAAAAAGAGGGGGGGAGGCTAAAGAACCGAGAGGAAAAAAAGGCGGATCGTGAGGAGACGATCCCGGGAGGGAGCATCGAAGCGGCGGCTCCAGAGCAAGAGATCGTCAGCCGCCTTACTGAGAATGTCGCCGGCGTTGCTCCCGGTCGCGTTGAAGGTGGCGTTGTTGCGAGCCTTCCAAATCTGCCAAAGAAGCACATAGAGGCTGTCTCTCCAGGCCGCCGTCATGGAAACATCTGGCGGCGTAGAGTCAAGAATTCCCCTAATCGTGAGGAAGGGGCCCATCCCCAGCCGGTCCCAAGTGGAGGCCGCCCGACTGCAGAGAGCGAAGATATGAGCTGTGGACTCCTCGCCTGTGCAGGAGGCACATGTGCTGGAGGGGGCGCAGCTCTTCGCGAAGAGGTTCTGCCCGGTGCTCAGGCGATCACGGGTCAGCAGACATGCGAAGATCTTGAGCTTCCGAGGGAGACGGGAGCTCCAAATGTCGACGGAGGTCTGGCAGAGAACCCCGCGCGGGGAAAGGAGATGAAACACCGCACGCGAGCTGAACTCGAGGCGCTCCCCCCATGCCATGAACCTGCAGTCCGGGGCGTCGACCAGCACGAGGTCACGAATGAGAGCCTGCACCTCCACCAGCTGGGCGGCAGCGACGGAGGAAAGGCGCGGCTGGAGATGCAGCCCTTCGGCGGCAACCGCCGCCACTGAGGCATTGTGCCGCGTGGAGTGGGAGAAGAGGGCCGCATAGTAGAAGCAGAGAGAGCCGCCGGGCCGCCACCTGTCGTGCCAGAAGGAGGTGGATCGCCCATCCCAGAGCTCAATCCGGGTGATAGCCCTGTACGTCGGGAGGCCCTGGCGAATGATGATCTCAAGAAACGACGGCGCAGAAGAGCGGTCGCCAACGTCTCCCCTGATGTTGTTGAGGAACCAACTCTTCCATGGCGGGCAGTCCGGCTGATGAAGCTTGTGAATGAAGTTGAGTAGAAGACAACTGTTCTGGCGACGAAGATCATGAACCCCGAAGCCTCCCTCCTGCACATCTGCACACACCTTATCCCAAGCAATTAGACAGCGGGCCCCGGAGCAAGTATCCTTGCTGGTCCAAAAAAAGGCATGGCGCCTACGATCGATCATCTCAACCACACCAGAAGGTAGCAAGTAGGAGCACATAAAGTAAGTAGACATGTTATTAAGGACAGCGTTACAAAGGACCATCCTACCGCCGGACGAGAGAAGGAGGGCTCGCCAACCAGAGAGGTACCGGTCGATCGAGCGGATGAGGGGGTCATAAGCAGATAAGGGGAGTTTAAGCGGGGACAAGGGGAGGCCAAGGTACGGTTGGGGGAAGGAGGAGATAGGGCAGCCAAGAATGGATGCCATGGCAGAAGACATGTCGGGGCTACAGTGCATGGGAATAAACCCAGACTTGTGGAAGTTAATAGCAAGGCCGGTGGCAAGGGCGAAAGCATCCAGGATGTTTTTGAGGTGTGTAACGGAGGGGATGTCTGCGCGACAAAGGATAAGAGTGTCGTCAGCGTATTGCAGGACAGGGCACGGAAGGGAGGGGGAAACGGGGTGGGCGAGCCGACCCTTCGACCAAGCATCGTGAATAAGATGTTGAAGCACATCAGCAACGATGATGAAAAGATACGGGGAGAGGGCGTCACCCTGGTGAAGGCCATTACGACAGAGGATCCAGTCTCCGGGGACATTGTTCAAAAGAATCGAGGTGTGACCAGTGGTAAGGATATCACGGATCCAACCACACCATCTCGAGTCGAAGCCCCAAACGGAAAGGATGGTAAGAAGGCTGGACCAGTTAACCGAGTCGAAGGCTTTCCGAAAATCGATTTTCAAAACAACGGCGGGGGCTTTCCGGTTGTGACATGTGCGAAGGAGGTCGGTAGCGTAGACAATATTTTCCGAGATGCGCCGGCCAGGAAGAAAGCCAGTCTGGTCTGGGTCAACAAGCGAGTGAATGTATTTTTGCAACCGAGAGCACAACGCTTTGGTGATGGCTTTCATAATGCAGTTTTGGAGGGAGATGGGACGGAAGTCCGAAGGAGAGCGGGCGGCCTCAAACTTGGGAAGGAGGACAAGGAAGGCTCTGTTAATGTGAGAGAGGTCAAGGGTCCCCGCATGGAAATCGTGAAAAACCCCTTCGACGTCAGCAACGACAGTGTCCCAAAAATAGACAAAGAACGAGGGGCCGAACCCATCGGGGCCCGGACTGGAGAGGCGGTTCATGGCGAGGAAGGCCTGACGGATCTCATCAGACGTGAAGGGGGCTGACAGATCAACGGGGAGAGGGTTCGCATCTGGGTAGAGAGCAGAAAGAGAGAACCCCCAGCTGCAGGTGGAGGTGATCCCCAAAAGCTCCTTATAGAAGCTCCGAAGAGCAGAGGCTTTGTCGTCGTGCGAGAAAAGATCCACCCCGTCCACCGAGAGGACAGGGATGCAGTTTTTGCGGAACCGGGAGGAGGCAGAGGCATGGAAAAAACCAGTGTTCTCATCCCCCTCAAAGGCAAAGCGAAATATAGCGCGAAGTTTCCAGTAAACGACCCGCTCCTTAATAGAGACATGCAGGGCATCAATAGTAAGAGAGCGAAGAAGACTTCTAGGTGAGAGAGAGGACGCCTTTCCTCGATATGATCGAGGAAACCGATGAGGACCCGGCAGTCCTGCTCCTGGCGGGCCGCCGCCGCAACCCGTTTTGTCCACCGTTTACAACATAACCGAACCTGACGAAGACGAGCTACCAAACGAGCAGTGGGGTCGGGGCGCGAGGCAGAGGCCCAAGAAGCGTCCACCGCTGATCGAAAGGAGGGGTGCAAGGCCCAGGATTTCTCGTAACGAAAAATACGGGTTTTGGGGCGGTGGAGGAGATAGCAGCGAGGAGGGGGACGTGATCGGACGTGGAGCGTGCAAAAGAGGAGAGGATGGAGGTTGGAAACTTGGCATCCCAGGCCACGTTGATCAGGACCCGGTCGAGGCGAGCAAGAATGGGAGACGACTGGCAGTTAGACCAGGTAAAGAGGCGGTCACGGAGAGGGAGGTCAATGAGGGAGAGCGCATTGATGGAATTATTGAACAGACCTGCTTCAGAACGACAAAAGTTAGAGTTGTTGCGATCCTCGGGGGAGCGGGTAAGGTTGAAGTCGCCAAGAAGGCACCATGGAGTGGAGTCGCTGGGGGCATGGTTGGCCAGCTCGGCGAGGAAGCCAGCCTTGGAAGCATGCAGTGGCGGAGCTTCAAAGAAAATGTTGGGCGGGCCAGACAAAGGGAGAGCACCGATTTTTTTTTGAAATTCTGGGTCATATATATGCATTTAGTCTCTAATACAGGTGGAGTGAGAATATATGTATATATCAATTGAATTTTGAAATGATCTTTTTTTCTTTTGAAAACCAAATCAATTCTTCTCTAGGTGTGACCGTGTGAGTGAGCTTGTTTACCATTGCTTATGGCTACCCAACATATGCTGTGATATGTAAAATGCAAAGAACAACTGAGTGGAAAATCAGGATATCTAATGAAGCAATTGCAGGAAAATTAGATGTACAATGTAGTACTATTTGCATCTAATCCATGCCCTCAGTTGAGTGGAACAACCAGGACTATATCATGGACAAAATAAGCATATGGACAGTCTGTATCTAACTACATCGTTGAACTCAGAATTTGGGAAAACAAATTAGATTAGCTGTGATCTCTTGCTGAATCGTAATTACAGGGAAATTAGATGGAGTGGTTGCTTGATTGGCCGATGTCTCTGTCTCCTGCCTGATGCGGCCGTGAGAAACAGCAGGAGCGGCTGCGTGCGAGAAAGCTGGGACTTGCGAGCGAGAGACCTCGAGTGCTTTGGATCGATCGTATCCTTACTAGGCTGCAGGTGGGCTTTCCTTCGATGCATAGGTAAAATCAAAAGTGTAAAAAACCTGGGCGGGCCATGGCCCAGTTTGGCCCCAACAAAGCTCCGCCCCTGGAAGCATGGTCGCAGGGCGCATAGATATTCGTAACACGGATCAGGGTGTTATCGTAGCAAAGGAGGAGATCAACCAAGAGGGCACGAGTAGAGGAGATGTCGTGCACGAGAGAGAAGATGCGGTCATCCCAAGCGGTGCAAAGGCCACCGGACGCCCCACAAGAGTCAACTGGGAGGAGCGAGCGGAGCGAGGGAGGAAGGAACGAGTCGGTTTTTCTTGTAGGGGGAGTCAAGTTTCGTCTCCTGAATCCCAAGGAGAGCTGGATGCATGGCCTCGAAATCTGCACGTACATCACGACACTTGCATGCATTCCCAAGCCCACGCACATTCCACGTACACAGAGAGAAGGTACTAGTCATGGGCATCTAAGAGGCTCCAAACAGCAGACAACAAAAGGAAATACGCAGGCTTGATAAGAAGAACAAGTGGGCCTGAGGCCATTACAAACCCCACGGGGGGAAAAGAAAAAACATTAAAGGATACAGTACTCCGGCAACCCCACAATGGGGCCCACGGACGGGAGCACGAGATCAAGCCTACGTAACTAAAACATGGGGAGGGGAGGCAAGGACATGCAGTGGCCCGATGACAGAGATGGCAGAGATTGGGAGCGGGGGGGCCAAGAGGATGCATGTCGCTCATGGCGCATGGGAAGCCACCTCAGCGCGGGCCCCAGCCGCCAGAGTATCAAGGTCAACACCGCACGATGCCCCCAGGTCTTGAAGAAGATGGAGCGGGAGAGGCGTAGCAGCGCCGTCATCGGCGTCGATGCCGGCCGCCCTGATCGCGGCGCGGAGACAGGGAGACCCCTTGGAGGAGTCAAACCGAGCCGCCTTGACCCGCTCAAGCATCTTCACGTAGCCGGCCGGCTCCTTCCCGGCGAGGCGGAGGCTGCGGCGCCCAGCGGTGAACGACGAGTCAACGGAGCGCTTGCGGAGGCCACGACGCTTGCACGCTGCATGCTCATGCTCGTCGTTGCGGAGGTCGGAAGGCTACATGAGCGGGGAGGGATGCAGCATAGGGACACCCTCCTCGGAAGTAGCCATGGAGACCACGACGGAATAGAGCGAGGAGTCAGAGACGGCACCAGACGCGGGCCCCTCCTCCACGACAAGGGGAGTAGCAGGTGGGAAGAGGGAGCACCAGCGCGCAGGGAAGAGCTCCGAGAGGAGGAAAGAGAGGCGACGCCCGATTTCGCGCCGGAGGCGGGCCACGCTGGTGCTATCGGCAGCGTCGGGGTAGCCAGTGGGAGGCGCCGGGGCTGCAGGAGCCGTAGCGAAGGAGAGGGAGCCAAACCCGCACAGGCTCTCTGTGTCGATGTCGTCCATGGCCGTGGAGCGACGCACACGCGGTGAGGGAGGCGGAGAGCCGTCGGCAGGCTCGAAGTAGTGGGAGGAGACAGAGGAGCCATCTTCATCCACAGTCCAGGAGCGGACACGGCGGATGGCAACGTCCGTGGACAGGTCACCATCGAAGTTGCGGAGGAGGAGTGCATGCGGCACATCATCCGCGTGCTCCAAGCGGATGACGAGGCGCACCGCAGAGAAGTCGAGGTCGTTGAGGCAGTGGGGGTCGATGCATCACACGTTGCCGATGGAGCGCAAGGCATTGCGGATGCCACCCTCATGCCAGTGCTCGAGGGGGAAGCCGGTGGCGGAGAGCTGGGCGAAGCAGGTGTACTCCCAGCCAAAATAGTTCTCGCCGTTCTCTGGGCGCTCGAGCATGATGACGTGGCCGTCGAAGGGGAGGGGGAAGAACTCGCGCAGGGCGAGCTCACGGGCATGCTCCGACGAGAAGATCACCATCATGGCGCCGTAGTGGGAGGCGGCCAACCCAATGGAGGGGTTGCCGGCCCGCTGCTCGAACGCACGGCAAAGGAGGTCCGCCGGGCAATGCGATGGCGGGTCGATAAGCGCATAGGCGAAGCGCCGGGAGTGCGACATGTCCGCCACCAGCGGCATGAAGCACTCCGCATACTCCGGACAGCGACGGCCGCCCCCCGCTTGACTGCCCCGAGAGCTGCCGGGAGCGGAGGTGTGGCCACCCCCGGCTGCAGGCTCAGCAGTGGCCTCCCCCGAGGCGGCATTGGAGGACGGAGGAGCGCCACGGGGAAAAGGCGTCGGCGGACGCGAGAAGAAGGGCACGGTGCGCTCGGCTTCGACCTCGCGGTAGTACCACGTCATCCAGTGCTCCCGGGGCGGGGTGCGAGCGGGGGAGGTGGAGCGGGAGTGGGACGGGGACCGGCTAAGCGTGTCGGAAAGCCTGCAATGCGACAGAGGGAGCGGTGAGACAGGAAGGGAGGGCGAGGTAGGAGAAGGAGGAATGAGGACCAAAGGATCAAACATACATTGTGAGCTAATGTGGCCGGAGCGACCACAGTCCCGGCAGCGGACGGGGTCTCGGCAGTCACGGACAAGGTGGCGCGAGGAGTAGCACTTGTGGCACAGAGTCTTGACCGGGGATGGCAAGAAGGCAAGGAGGCGCCGTTTGTTGGGTGGAGGTGGAGACGGGGTGAGCAGAGCTTCCTTATAGGACCGGGGCGGGATGGGGGCGCCGCTTGCAGCAGAGGGCACCGGGGAAACGGGGGATGGGGGTGCGGCGCCGCAGGACGCATCACGCTGCACCCGGATTCCCGCAGGGAGGGAGGGGGCGGGATTCGCGCCTTCGATGGACGGGTCGGGGGTCTGCAGAGGACGAGCGAGGGAAAGAGGCGAGGTAGGAGAAGACGGAGCAGAGCGCAGGGGTATGGTGGCACCGCGCATGTTGTATCTGGGGCTAGGGATAAGCCAAACGGGAGGGAGGGATGCGTGTCAGCAGTCAGACGCGGGTGGGGCGCCGAGCCGTCCAGAAAAGCAGGCACGCGCGGGGGAGGGCCACGGGTTGCAGGGCAGGCTGACAGGAGGGGAGGGGGTGGGATTGATTGCATGCATGCAGGGATACGGGCGGGAACCAGGGCACGCGCCGCCGCTTCCGAGGCACCGGGGATTGCGTGGCACGCATGCACCCTAGCACGCGCGGCACCATCCACCGCTTCCCGCCGACGGCGATGGAGGATGAGCTCCGTCCTACCAAGGCGCAGACGCACCGTGGCGACCACGAAATTGGCGACGGCCAGCGAGGCGGCCAGGAGCAAAAGCAGTCCGGGCCATCCGCGAGGATGGAGAAGCAGTCCGGGGCATCCGTGAGAAGGAAGTTAAGCACGTTTTTAATGAAGAACACATTGACCCGGGAGGAGGGCACAGCTAGAGTGATCCAGAAGCGGCAAGAGCTAGTCGGGAATAAACGAGCAAGGGGCGAGGCTACCATGGTGTAAAAGTTGAGAAGAACGAAGTCGAGGAACGCCGCACCTGGTCTTTTGAAGGCAACCTGGCCGGGTTTCCCCAGCCGGAATCCTCGCAACAAGGCCTCGAGGTCATCATTGCCGGGAGGCGGCGCGGGGTTGCAGCAGGGCTTGGACGGCGCAGGGGGCGAGACAACGACAATGGTGTCGCCGGCCCGAGGCACGCCTTGGACACGCCAGGGGAGGGAGAGCGGCGAGCACGCCTCCCCAGGCAGGAGGTCGAAGAGGCTCCCGAGGAGGCAGGGAGGGGAGGCGGGCGCTTCGTAGGGCAGAGGCGGCGAGGGATCACCCGGCGGCGACGAGAGGTCGCGGGAGCGAGGAGCTCATCCATTGCTTTCTCTTGCCTACAAGCAATCATTAACGGCGCGCGATCCCTACCACCTAGCCTCGCGTATGTGATTGTGAACGGCACCATAAAAAAGCGTAGAGAAATAGAGATAGAGCACAACATATTTCTAACGAGACGGTGGGATCACTATGCGTGGTGTTTCTTGCGCCTGGAACTCGCTCATGATTGTAGTGACATTGACCTTGACATCGAAGGAATCGTCCTTGAGATGCTCTGATTTCTCTAGTTCCTCCCTTTTGATGAACTTCTCATATCCAAAAGGTGCATGCACCATGTAGTTGTTCGTCATGGTATGTTGAGTATAAGATTATGAGAAAGTATAGGACAGACTAGAATTTTGTCCTACCTTGTCTTATACTTCAAGTTGATCATTGTATTCTTATGTATATGTTCACGAGGCTCAAGTAATACAATGAACAATTCCACCAAACTCCTCTCTCCCTTCTAACATGATATCAATTTCTGGGTTCTAAACCTTAGCCGTCGCCGCCACTTCCGCGCCCGCGCGCCGCCTCCGGGGCAGTCGGCCTTCATGACCGCCGCCGGGGGCCGCGTCTCCCGTGCCTAGGGTTCGTTCGTCGGTCGTGTTGATCGGCTGCCCTAGAGAGTCTTCTTCCTGAGCCCTTGCTCCTGGTTTTTCTCTCTCCCGCCGCTCATCTTGATTTGCGTTTTCTTTTTGGTTTTTCGATCTATGCTTGATCGGTTTGCGTCGCCCGCCGCAGCCGTCGACCCCGTGCGCCTCTACTCCAAAACTGTCATGACCGGCTGGCTCCTTCACCTACACGGTGGCCTCGCGCAACAGGCGGCCGCTCATAGTCGTCGTCTGCGCGCCGGTCTGCCCGTTGATCTACGCCGACCGTCTCTGCCCTCTCCGACCGGGACACGTGCATCACCTCCACCCGATGGCCTCGCGCCATGCAGCAGCCAATCATAGCCGCCGCTCACGCGCCAGCCCGCCAATCGATCCACGTCACCTGCCTCCGCCGCGTCTGCACGGCGGCTCTGTGGTCTACCTCGCCGGCCTCATCCACGGCTGCATCGGGCCGGCTGCGCCAGGCTCGTCGGCTGCCTCGACACGGGCGCTGTTGCAACATTGGTCGCTCGGGCCTCGTTGCCCGGACGCTGGCGCTACTTTCGCAGCCCAGGTGCGGGTGCTAACACGCTCGTCCGCATGACGTCCACCATCGCCGGCTTCATCTCAGACTCCATGGTCACCACGCCTCCACCGAGCGGCGTCCCCGACCTCGCGCGTGATCGGCTTGATCACCCGCTCGACGCCGCGATCCGCCTCATCTACGCCGCGCGACCGACCTGACCCGTTGGTTATACGCGCCTCCGCATGTCCCGTGAAGATCGTCCCCGAGTTCAGTGTGCCCCTCCATCGATCGAGCAACGGGCTGCCGCTACGTCGCCCCGTCGGGCCACAGCGCCGCCGTCCCATGGTTTTCCTCGCGGCTGCATCAACTCGCGCATCGCCGCTGCGTCGCCCCTACGGGCCGTAGGGCCACGATACATGGTCCCAGCCACCGCTCGAGGCTGTCCCCGCGGTTGCACCGATCCGCGCTCCGCCGCTGCACCGTCCCTTCGGGCCATAGCGCCGCGGCCCGTGGTCTCCGTTGTCGCCCTGAGGTCTTCCCACCATCGCCCCGACCTGCATACCATCACTGCGTCGCCCCTTCGGGCCGTAGCGCCACGGCCCGTGGTCCACTCCACCGTCACTGATAATCCCCAAGTGCAGGGAATCATCATAGCAATTCCCTAAGGTGGAAATGATAAGTATGGAGTGTCGAACCCACAAGGAGCTAAAGGTAAGATCAATATTCTCTCAAGCCCTATCTGCCACTGATACAACTCTACGTACACTAAACGTTTGCTTCCAACTAGAAACGAGAAATAAAACTACGTTGTGGGTATGAAGAGGATAACTTTGCATGATATTGGAGAGCTAAAATATGAAAGTAGGTGATGTTATCATAAAGTTAGAATATATTACTAAATATGAATAGCGAGTGTGGAATAATGATGGGTCGGTGTGCGGAATTGTCCTAGGCAATTGTTAACAAGACCGATAGTCGTCATTGCAATTTCATATGAGGGACAGGCATAAGCTAACATACTTTCTCTTCTTGAATCATATGCACTTATGATTGGAACTCTAGCAAGCATCTGCAACTACTAAAGATCATTAAGGTAAAACCCAACCATAGCATTAAAGTATCAAGTCCCCTTTATCCCATACGCAACAACCCCCTTACTCGGGTTTATGCTTCTGTCAAGCAACCCACTATAAGCGAATCATGAACGTATTGCAACACCCTACAACGGGAATCCCTCACGCTTGCGCGACACGGAGGGCACAATAGATCAGCACCAAAATAAAACATACAACTCGTACCAATCTAGATCATCAATCACCCCAAAGACAAAGGATATCTACTCAAAACATCATAGGATGGCAACACATCATTGGATCATAATATGTGGCACAAAGCACCATGTTCAAGTAGGGATTACAGCGGGGTGCGGGAGAGTGGACCGCCTAAAAGAGATGAGGATGGTGATGATGATGGTGATGTTGATGAAGACGATCACCGCGGCGATGATTCCCCTCTCGATGGCACTCCAGTGCGACCAAGAGAGAGGAGGAGAGGTTCTCCCCCTTGTACTTCCTCCTCCATGGCCTCCCCCCTGGATGGGGAGAGGTTCTCCCTCTGGTCCTTGGCCTTCATGGTGATGATGGCCCCTCCGGGATCCTCCTCCATGCCCTCCGGTGATGATGGCCCCCTCCGGCAGGGTGCCAGAGAGGGCGTAGATTGATTTCTCGTGGCTACAGAGGCTTGCGGTGGCGGAACTTCCGATCTAGGTTATTTTCTAGGGGTTTCCGTATTTATAGGAATTTTTGGCGTCGGTTTCACATCAGGGGGGGTCTCCGAGTCGTCCACGAGATAGGGGCCCATGCCTAGGAGGGTGGGGCGCCCCCACCCTCATGGACGGCTTGAGACTCTTCTGGCCCAACTCTTTTACTCCGGGGTCTTCTTTTGGTCCATAAAAAATCATCAAAAATTGGCACGTCAATTGGACTCCTTTTGGTATTCCTTTTCTACAATACTCAAAACAACAGAAAAACAGAAACTGGCACTGGGCTCTAGGTTAATAGGTCAGTCGCAAAAATCATATAAAATAGCATATAAATGCATATAAAACATCTAAGATGGATAATATAATGGCATGAATACTTCATAAATTATAGATACATTGGAGACGTATCAGTATCCCCAAGCTTAATTCATGCACGTCATCGAGTAAGTAAATGATAAAAGAAATAATTTATGAAGTGTGAATGCTAGCAAGTGCATAAGTTTCATCAATGATAGTTCCAACCACTTTTTCTAGCATCATTATATACCATAACAGTAGCTCAACTCATGAAACTTCTCATGATCAAGTAACAAGCTATTCACATGTTAAAGTATAGATCATAAACTTTCTTGAAAGCTAACAAACCGTTCTCTTAGTCATCAAACAATTGCAATTCATCTTATTTTCGGGAAGGGTCTATGTAAGTGCTTTGATTCAGCAAACTCCACATAATCAACTATCATTTAATCTTTCACAAGTGCTAACACTCATGTGATATTTATGGGTTCAAAGTTTTAATCGGACACAGAGAAAGATATGGGCTTATAGTTTCGCCTCCCAACCTTTTACCTCAAGGGTAATGTCAACAATAATAATTTATGAGAACCTACATCCAAGTGGATATATATATATATATATATATATATATATATATATATATATATATATATATATATATATATATATATATCCGGATTGATCCAACACAAAGTGCTTCCCAAAGGAAAAAGTGTAAATAGGAAAGGTGATGACCACCATGACTCTTGTATAGGGGTAGAAGATAAAAGTAAAAGATAGGCCCTTCACAGAGGGAAGCAGAGGTTGTCATGCCCTTTTATGGTTGGATGCACAAAATCTTAATGCAAAAGAATGCCACTTTATTTTTCCACTTGTGATATGGACCTTTATTATGCAGTCCATCGCTTTTATTTCTTCCACATCACAAGATCGTATAAAGCTTATTTTCTACACATTAATAGATCATACATATTTAGAGAGCCATTTTTGCAAGCTTAGGCGCTTGAGTCTTCCTTGAATATTACCTTGGGGTACCTTGGGCATCCCCAAGCTTAGGGTCTTTCCACTCCTTATTCTCCTCATATCGATATCTCACCCAAAGCTTGAAAACTTCAATCACACAAAACTTAACAGAACTTCGTGAGATAGGCTAGTATGATAAAGAGTAAACCATTCACTTTGGTACTGTCAAAGACAAGGTTCATAATTGTTCTCACACAATGCCTACTGTACCATATCATTTCAACAATTTATATTGAGAAATATAAGCCATAGAAACTAGAAAACAAGCAAACAAGCAAACTATGCAATGAAAACAGAATCTGTCAGAAACAGAACAGTCTGTAATGATCTGAACACCAACCATACTTCTGCTACTCCAAAAATTCTGAAATAAATTGGTGGACATGAGGAATTTTTCTATTAATCTTATGAAAAAAGAATCAACTCAATCGCACTCTTCTGTAAAAGATGGCAGCTAATCTCGTGAGCATAAAGTTTCTTTTTTTTACAGCAAGATCACATTAACTTTCACCCAAGTCTTCCCAAAGGTCTTACTTGGCACTTTATTGAAACAAAAGATATAATACATGATTAATACAGTAGCTTAATAATGATAACACACAAAAACTGTACGGGTAAATATTGAGTTGTCTCCCAACAAGCGCTTTTCTTTAATGCCTTTTAGCTAGGCATGATGATTTCAATGATGCTCACATAAAAGATAAGAATTGAAACATAAAGAGAGCATCATGAAGAATATGACTAGCATATTTAAATCTAACGCACTTCCTATGCCTAGGGATTTTGTGAGCACATAATTTACAGGAACAAGAATCAACTAGCATAGGAAGGAAAAACAAGTATAACTTCAAAACTTTAAGCATATAGAGAGGAAACTTGATATTGTTGCAACTCCTACAAACATGTATTCCTCCGTCATAATAATTTTCAGTAGCATCATGAATGAGTTCAACAATATAACCATCACATAAAGCATTCTTTTCATGATCTACGAGCATAGAAATTGTACTACTCTCCACATAAACAAAATTCTCCTCATTCGGAATAGTGGGAGAAAACTTCTTTTAAATCCACTTTAGATGATAGTATTATTCATACTCCAAAAGATATAAGTGAAGTTCATGGAGCATTCTACAATTAATATAGACTAACCAATATCCAAGCTCAAAATATATAAGTGAAGCACACGAAGCATTCTATAAAACCATAATCAAAAGATTTAAGTGAAGCACAATGAGCAATTCTATAAGATCATACTTAAAAGATATAAGTGAAGCACATGGAGCATTCTATAAACCAATGAAGGGTTATCTCATACTAGCATGGAACTTAAAGGAAAAACAAAAACACAAAGGACACAAATCATGTGAACAAAACAATAACCGAGGTATACCGGTAATTGTTGAAGAAGAAAGATGGGATGCCAACCGGGGAATCCCCAAGCTTAGATGCTTGAGTATCCTTAGAATATTTACTTGGGGTGCCTTGGGAATCCCCAAGCTTGAGCTCTTGCCTCTCTTTATTCTTCTCATATTGATAGCTCCCTGATCTTCGAACATTTCATCCACACAAAACTTTAACAAAAACTTTGTGGGATCCGTTAATGTAATAAAGCAAATTACTACCTTTAGGTACTGTTGCACACTCATTCAATTTCATGTTAGACCTATATATACTTGATACGTCTCCAACGTATCTATAATTTTTGATTGTTCCATGCTATTATATTATCTGTCTTAGATGTTTATGGGATTTATTGTTCACTTTTATATTATTTTTGGGACTAACCTATTAACCGGAGACCCAGCCCAAATTGTTGTTTTCTTGCCTATTTCAGTGTTTCGAAGAAAAGGAATATCGAACGGAGTCCGGACAGAATGAAACCTTCGGGAGAGTTATTTTTGGAACGGAAGCAATCCAGGAGACTTGGAGTATACGCCAGGGAACCTTCGAGATGGCCACAAGGCATGGAGGCGCGCCTACCCCCTGGGCGCGCCCCCACCCTCGTGGCTCCCCTGACCGACTTCTTACGCCTATATATATCAATATACCCTAAAAACATCAGAGAGCAAAATAGATTGGGAGTTCCGCCGCCAGAAGCCTCTGTAGCCACCGAAAACCAATCTAGACCCGTTCTGGCACCCTGCTGGAGGGGGGAATCCCTCTCCGGTGGCCATCTTCATCATCCCGGTGCTCTCCATGATGAGGAGGGAGTAGTCCACCCTCGGGGCTGAGGGTATGTACCAGTAGCTATGTGTTTGATCTCTCTCTTGTGTTCTTGAGGTGGTACGATATTGATGTACCGCGAGCTTTGCTATTATAGTTGGATCTTATGGTGTTTTCTCCCCCTCTACTCTCTTGTAATGGATTGAGTTTTCCCTTTGAAGTTATCTTATTGGATTGAGTCTTTAAGGATTTGAGAACACTTGATGTACGTCTTGCGTGTGCTTATCTGTGGTGACAATGGGATATCACGTGATCCACTTGATGTATATTTTGGTGATCAACTTGCGAGTTCTGTGAACTTATGCATAGGGGTTGGCACACATTTTCGTCTTGACTCTCCGGTAGAAACTTTGGGGCACTCTTTGAAGTTCTTTGTGTTGGTTGAATAGATGAATCTGAGATTGTGTGATGCATATCGTATAATCATACCCACAGATACTTGAGGTGACATTGGAGTATCTAGGTGACATTAGGGTTTTGGTTGATTTGTATCTTAAGGTGTTATTCTAGTACGAACTCTATGATAGATCAAACAGATAGAATAGCTTCATGTTATTTTACTACGGACTCTTGAATATATCGATCAGAAAAGGATAACTTTGAGGTGGTTTCGTACCCTACCATAATCTCTTCGTTTGGTCTCTGCTATTAGTGACTTTGGAGTGACTCTTTGTTGCATGTTGAGGGATAGTTATATGATCCAATTATGTTATTATTGTTCAGAGAACTTGCACTAGTCAAAGTATGAACCCTAGGCCTTGTTTCCTAGCATTGCAATACCGTTTACGCTCACTTTTATCATTAGTTACCTTGCTGTTTTTATATTTTCAGATTACAAATACTCATATCTATCATCCATATTGCACTTGTATCACCATCTCTTCGCCGAATTAGTGCACCTATACAATTTACCATTGTATTGGGTGTGTTGGGGACACAAGAGACTCTTTGTTATTTGGTTGCAGGGTTGTTTGAGAGAGACCATATTCAACCTACGCCTCCCATGGATTGATAAACCTTAGGTCATCCACTTGAGGGAAATTTGCTACTGTTCTACAAACCTCTGCACTTGGAGGCCCAAAAACGTCTACAAGAAGAAGGTTGCGTAGTAGACATCAAGCTCTTTTCTGGCGCCGTTGGCGGGGAGGTGAGTGCTTGAAGGTATATCTTTAGATCTTGCAATCAAATATTTTAGTTTCTTGTTTTATCACTAGTTTAGTTTATAAAAGAAAACTACAAAAAATGGAATTGAGTTTGCCTCACACGCTTCATCTTTTTAATATCTTTCGTGAGAATGATGGAAAGGAAAATTGTGCTCAAGTGCTAGAAGAAGAAGTCTATAAAATGTTTGGCACTAAATCTTTGAATGATGAGCATGATTGTAATGTTATTTGTATGAACTATTTGAATATCCATACTACTAATGATCATTGCACTAGTCATGATGAAAATATCTCTTATAAGCATAAGATTTTTGTGGAGTGCATAGAGTTTGCAAGTACATACCAAACAGGAAGATAGATTCTGCAAGAGGCATAAGTATTTGGAAACTAAATGGTTGCAAGAAAGGCTAGATGTTTGTGCTAAAAATTTAAACTTTCTTAGCTGTACTTGTGAACTTTGCAATGAACATGATCATTTCAGTACCCAATGCAAATTGTTTCATGATAGTATCGTGTCCAAAAATTGTGATGACTTGATTTCCCTTGCACATCATAATGAACTTAGTTTGCTCTTGGGTTATGAAGAAATAAAACGTATATCTAAGGTTATTCCAGAATTTGCCCTTGATAGAGTTCTTAATTTTGGTCTAGACGAAATTTATATGTATTGTGAGGTGAATTGCATTGAAAATCCTTATATTGCCAAGTATATAAAGAAAAGAAAACAAATAGAGGATGAAGATAATATTAATGAAAGGGAAGAGGCTTCCCAATATCCTCCTATTATTTCTTATGATGAATCAGGTAATGAGGAGGAGCCTTCTATTCAACCAATCTCATTAATAAGGAGCTCCGAAAAGAGGATAAAACCCACACATGATGTGAAGAAGAAAAATAAAAGACGGAGAAGCAAAGGTAAAAATGTATCCATCCCAAATAATGTTGCTCCTATTACTCATTGTGATGATGATAATTGTTATACTATTGGTGCTATCCATACTATTAATGATGAGAGTGATTATGCTTATGATATGAAAAGGCCCAAGCTTGGGGATGCTATGTTTGATGAGAATGACAAGTTTGAAAATATATTTGCTTCAATTAATGTTTTTCCCAAGCTTGGGGATGCTATGTTTAATGAAGATGATATTTTTAGTCTCCCAAGTTTTAATATGCAAATTTATTATGCTGATAGCATGCCTCCTACTTATGGTGATTATATTGATGAAAGTGGGTTTGGAAGAGTGCGAACTTTAGGGAGTAATGATCCCACTATTTTGGAGGATGTTGAATCTTACTGTGATAATTATGAA
Source organism: Triticum aestivum (assembly GCF_018294505.1). Taxonomy (NCBI): domain Eukaryota; kingdom Viridiplantae; phylum Streptophyta; class Magnoliopsida; order Poales; family Poaceae; genus Triticum; species Triticum aestivum. The sequence goes on along the minus strand of NC_057806.1, from coordinate 581,205,315 downwards.
AGTGGATTTGGAGAGGTCATGACTTTATTTAGTAATGATTCCACTATCTTGGAAGAGGTTTCAATTGATTACGATGAGAACAAAGTTGCTACTTATGATGATTATTGTGATGACACGTATGCTATAAAAAGTAGTGATGATTATATTAAAACTTGTCATGATTATGATTACCCTTTTACTGAATATTACTCTTTTAATGTGGAACAATTTGTAGTATTCGAGTTTCTTATGATACTCCCACTATTCCGAATGAGAAGAATTTTGCCTATGTGGAGAGTAGTAAATTTTCTATGCTTGTAGATCATGAAACGGATGCCTTATGTTATGGTTATATTGTTGAATTTATTCATGATGCTACTGAAATTTATTATGAGGGGGGAATATATGCTTTTATGAATTGCAATAATATCAAGTTTCCTCTCTATGTGCTTAAAGTTTTAAAGTTGTGCTTGTTTTGCCTTCCTATGCTAGTTGATTATGGTTCCCACAAGTTGTTTGCTCACAAAATCCCTATGCATAGTAAGTGTGTTACACTTAAATGTGCTAGTCATATTATTCATGATGCTCTCTTTATGTTACAATTCTTATCTTTTATGTGAGCATCATTGAAATCATCGTGCCTAGCTAAGGGCGTTAAACGATAGCGCTTGTTGGGAGGCAACCCAAATTTTTATTTTTGTCCCTTGCTTTTTATTCGTGTTTAGTAATAAATAATTCATCTAGCCTCTGGTTATATGCGGTTTTATGTTAATTAGTGTTTGTGCCAAGTAAAGCCTTTAGGATCTTCTTGGGTGATTGTTATTTGATCTTGCTGTAAAAAACAGAAAGTATGCGCTCACGAGAATAATTTTCATTTTTTACCCGAAAGCGATAAATTACCAATTCCAACTGCAGTAGATCAATAAACAAATTTCCTAGGACTTCATAATTTCTCAGGATTTTTGGAGTTACAGTAGTATTCGGAACCTACACATTACTACAGACTGTTCTGTTTTTGACAGATTCTGTTTTTCTATGTGTTGTTTGCTTATTTTGATGAATCTATGAGTAGTATCGGAGGTTATGAACCATAGAGAAGTTGGAATACCATAGATATTACACCAATATGAATTTAGAATGAGTTAACAACAGTACCTAAGTGGTGATTTATTTTCTTATACTAACGGAGCTTATAAGTTTTCTGTTAAGTTTTTTGTTGTGAAGTTTTCAAGATTTGGGTAAAGATTCGATGGACTATGGAATAAGGAGTGGCAAGAGCCTAATCTTGGGGATGCCCAAGGAACACCAATGTAATATTCAAGGACAACCAAGAGCCTAAGCTTGGGGATGCCCCGGAAGGCATCCCCTCTTTCGTCTTCGTTCATCGGTAACTTTACTTGGAGCTATATTTTTATTTACCACATGATATGTGTTTTGCTTGGAGCGTAATTTTATTTTATTTAGTTTTGCTTGATGTTTTAATAAAATACCAAGATCTGAAATTCTTAAATTTTAGAGAGTCTTCACATAGTTGCATAATTATTTGACTACTCATTGATCTTCACTTATATCTTTCGGAGTAGTTTGTTGTTGCTCTAGTGCATCACTTATATCTTTTTAGAGCATGGTGCTGGTTTTATTTTATAGAAATGGATGAACCCTCATGCTTCACTTATATTATTTTGAGAGTCTTAAACAACATGGAAATTTGCATTTAGGAATAATATAAAAACTTTCATAGAAGTGCATTGAATACTATGAGAAGTTTGATACTTGATAATTGTTTTGAGATATGGAGATGGTGATATTAGAGTCATGCTAGTTGAGTAGTTGTGAATTTGAGAATACTTGTGTTGAAGTTTGTGATTCCCATAGCATGCACGTATGGTGAACCGTTATGTCATGAAGTCGGAGCATGATTTATTTATTGATTGTCTTCCTTATGAGTGGCGGTCGGGGACGAGCGATGGTCTTTTCCTACCAATCTATCCCCCTAGGAGCATGCACGTAGTACTTTGTTTCGATAACTAATAGATTTTTTCAATAAGTATGTGAGTTATTTATGACTAATGTTGAGTCCATGGATTATACGCACCCTCACCCTTCCACCATTGCTAGCCTCTCTAGTACCGCACAACTTTCGCCGGTACCATAAACCCACCATATACCTTCCTCAAAACAGCCACCATACCTACCTATTATGGCATTTCCATAGCCATTCCGAGATATATTGCCATGCAACTTTCCACCATTCCGTTATTATGACATGCTTCATCATTGTCATATTGCTTTGCATGATCATGTAGTTGACATCGTATTTGTGGCAAAGCCACCGTTCATAATTCTTTCATACATGTCACTCATGCATCATTGCACATCCCGGTACACCGCCGGAGGCATTCACATAGAGTCATATTTTGTTCTAAGTATTGAGTTGTAATTCTTGAGTTGTAAGTAAATAAAAGTGTGATGATCATCATTATTAGAGCATTGTCCCATGTGAGGAAAGGATGATGGAGACTATGATTCCCCCACAAGTCGGGATGAGACTCTGGACGAAAAATATAAAAAAAAGATTAAAAAAAGAAAATGCCCAAATAAAAAAAGAAAAACAAAAAAATGAGAGAAAAAGAGAGAAGGGGCAATGCTACTATCCTTTTACCACACTTGTGCTTCAAAGTAGCACCATGATCTTCATGATAGAGAGTCTCCTATGTTGTCACTTTCATAAACTAGTGGGAATTTTACATTATAGAACTTGGCTTGTATATTCCAATGATGGGCTTCCTCAAATTGCCCTAGGTCTTCGTGAGCAAGCAAGTTGGATGCACACCCACTTAGTTTCTTTTGTTGAGCTTTCATACACTTATAGCTCTAGTGCATCCGTTGCATAGCAATCCCTACTCACTCACATTGATATCTATTGATGGGCATCTCAATAGCCCGTTGATATGCCTAGTTGATGTGAGACTATCTTCTCCTCTTTGTCTTCTCCACAACCACCATTATATTCCACCTATAGTGCTATATCCTTGGCTCATGCTCATGTATTGCATGAAGATTGAAAAAGTTTGAGAACATCAAAAGTATGAAACAATTGCTTGGCTTGTCATCGGGGTTGTGCATGATTTAAATATTTTGTGTGATGAAGATAGAGCATAGCCAGACTATATGATTTTGTAGGGATAGCTTTCTTTGGCCATGTTATTTTGAGAAGACATGATTACTTTGTTAGTATGTTTGAAGTATTTTTATTTTTATGTCAATATTAAACTTTTGTCTTGAATCTTATGGATCTGAATATTCTTGCCACAATAAATAAAATTACATTAAAGAATATTCTAGAAAGCATTCCACATCAAAAATTCTGTTTTTATCATTTACCTACTCGAGGACGAGCCGGAATTAAGCTTGGGGATGCTGATACGTCTCCAACGTATCTATATTTTTTGATTGTTCCATGCTATTATATTATCTGTTTTGGATGTTTATGGGCTTTATTATACACTTTTATACTATTTTTGGGACTAACCTATTAACCGGAGGCCCAGCCCAAATTGTTGTTTTCTTGCCTATTTCAGTGTTTCGAAGAAAAGGAATATCAAACGGAGTCCAAATGGAATGAAACCTTCGGGAGAGTTATTTTTGGAACGGAAGCAATCCAGGAGACTTGGAGTATACGTCAAGCAATCTTCAAGGTGGCCACGAGGCAGGGAGGCGTGCCTGCCCCCCAGGGCGCGCCCCCACCCTAATGGGCCCCTCGTGGCTCCCCTGACCGACTTCTTTCACCTATATACATCAATATACCCTAAAAACATCAAAGAGCAAAATAGATCGGGAGTTCCTCTAGCCACCTCCGTAGCCACCGAAAACCAATCTAGACCCGTTCCATCACCCTGCCGGGGGGGGGGGGGTAATCCCTCTCAGTGGCCATCTTCATCATCCCGGTTCTCTCCATGACGAGGAGGGAGTAGTCCACCCTCGGGGCTGAGGGTATGTACCAGTAGCTATGTGTTTGATCTCTCTCTCTCCCTCTCTCTCTCTCTCTCGTGTTCTTGAGGTGGTATGATATTGATGTATCGCGAGCTTTGCTATTATAGTTGGATCTTATGATGTTTTCTCCCCCTCTACTCTCTTGTAATGGATTGAGTTTTCCCTTTGAAGTTATCTTATCGGATTGAGTCTTTAAGGATTTGAGAACACTTGATGTACGTCTTGCATGTGCTTATTGATGTCTACTACACAACCTTGTTCTTGTAGACGTTGTTGGGCCTCCAAGTTCAGAGGTTTGTAGGATAGTAGCAAATTTCCCTCTAGTGGATGACCTAAGGTTTATCAATCCGTAGGAGGCGTAGGATGAAGATGGTCTCTCTCAAGCAACCCTTCAACCAAATAACAAAGAGTCTCTTGTGTCCCCAACACACCCAATACAATGGTAAATTGTATAGGTGCACTAGTTCAGCGAAGAGATGGTGATACAAGTGGTATATGGATAATAGATATATGTTTTTGTAATCTGAAAATAAAAAAACAGCAACGTAACTAATGGTGAAAGTGAGCACAAACGATATTGCAATGCTAGGAAACAAGGCCTAGGGTTCATACTTTCAATAGTGCAAGTTCTCTCAACAATAATAACATAATTGGATCATATAACTATCCCTCAACATGCAACAAAGAGTCACTCCAAAGTTACCAATAGAGGAGAACAAACGAAGAGATTATGGTAGGGTATGAAACCACCTCAAAGTTATCCTTTCTGATCGATCTATTCAAGAGTCCATAGTAAAATAACATGAAGCTATTCTTTCCGTTCAATCTATCATAAAGTTCCTACTAGAATAACACCTTAAGACACAAATCAACCAAAACCCTAATGTCACCTAGATACTCCAATATCACCTCAATTATCTGTGGGTATGATTATACGATATGCATCACACAATCTCAGATTCATCTATTCAAACCAACACAAAGTACTTTAAAGAGTGCCCTAAAGATTCTACCGGAGAGTCAAGACGAAAACGTGTGCCAACCCCTATGCATAGGTTCATGGGGAGAACCTGCAAGTTGATCACCAAAACATACATCAAGTGGATCAATAGAATACCCCATTGTCACCACGGGTATCCCACGCAAGACATACATCAAGTGTCCTCAAATCCTAAAAGACTCAATCCTATAAGATAACTTCAAAGGGAAAACTCAATCCATTACAAGAGAGTAGAGGGGGAGAAACATCATAAGATCCAACTATAACAACAAAGCTCGCGATACATCAAGATCGTACCACCTCAAGAACATGAGAGAGAGAGAGAGATCAAACACATAGCTACTGGTACATACCCTCAGCCCCGAGGGTGCGCCGGGATGATGAAGATGGCCACCGGAGAGGGATTCCCCCTCCGGTAGGGAGCCGGAACGGCTCTAGATTGGTTTTTGGTGGCTACGGAGGCTTCTGGCAGCGGAACTCCCGATCTATTATGCTCCCCGATGGTTTTAGGGTATATTGGTATATATAGAAGGAAGAAATACGTTAGGGGAGCCACGAGGAGCCCACGAGGGTGGAGGGCGCGCCCCCCTGCCTCGTGCCTTCCTCGTTGCTTCCCTTACGTAAACCCCAAGTCTTCTGGATTGCTTCCGTTCCAAAAATAAGTTCCATGAAGTTTCATGTCAATTAGATTCCGTTTGATTTTCCTTTTCTGCGATACTCTAAAACAAGGAAAAAACTGATACTGGCACTGGGTTCTAGGTTAATAGGTTAGTACCAAAAATCATATAAAATAGCATATAAATGCATATAAAACATCCAAAGTTGATAATATAATAGCATGGAACAAACAAAAATTATAGATACGTTGGAGACGTATCACTTATCTGTGGTGACAATGGGATATCACGCGATCCACTTGATGTATGTTTTGGTGATCAACTTGCGAGTTCCGTGAACTTATGCATAGAGGTTGGCACACGTTTTCATCTTGACTCTCCGGTAGAATCTTTGGGGCACTCTTTGAAGTTCTTTGTGTTGGTTGAATAGATAAATCTGAGATTGTGTGATGCATATCGTATAATCATACCCACGGATACTTGAGGTGACATTGGAGTATCTAGGTGACATTAGGGTTTTGGTTGATTTGTATCTGAAGCTGTTATTCTAGTACGAACTCTATGATATATCGAACGGAAAGAATAGCTTCATGTTATTTTACTACGGACTCTTAAATAGATCGATAAGAAAGGATAACTTTGAGGTGGTTCCGTACCCTACCATAATCTCTTCGTTTGTTCTCCTCTATTAGTGACTTTGGAGTGAATCTTTGTTGCATTTTGAGGGATAGTTATATGATCCAATTGTGTTATTATTGTTGAGAGAACTTGCACTAGTGAAAGTATGAACCCTAGGCCTTGTTTCCTAGCATTGCAATACCGTTTACACTCACTATTATCATTAGTTACCTTGCTGTTTTTATATTTTCAGATTACAAATACCCATATCTATCATCCATATTGCACTTGTATGACCATCTCTTCGCCGAACTAGTGCACCTATGCAATTTACCATTGTATTGGGTGTGTTGGGGACACAAGAGACTCTTTGTTACTCCCTTCGTTCATCAATATAAGATGTATTATTTTTTCAAAATGTCAAACTTCTCTAACTTTGACCATGTTTTTAGACAAAATTATCAATGTCTAGAACACCAAATCATTGTCACTAGATTCACTATGAAATATATTTTTATATTTTACATATTCGGTATTCTAAATCTTTATAGATTTTGCTATAAAGTTGGTCAAACATAGACAATGGTTGACTTTTTGAAAAACTAATACACCTTACAATAAGGAACAGAGGGAGTATTTGGTTGCAAGGTTGTTTAAGAGAGACCATCTTCAACCTACGCCTCCCACAGATTGATAAACCTTAGGTCATCCATTTGAGGGAAATTTGCTACTGTCCTACAAACCTCTGCACTTGGAGGCCCAACAACGTCTACAAGAAGAAGGTTGCATAGTAGACATCAATACTGTATTCCAACTTCACCATGGTTCATACCCCTCGATACTACCCATAGATTCATCAAAATAAGCGATCAACACATAGAAAACATAATCTGTCAAAAACAGGTCAGTCTGTAGTAATCTGGAAGTTTAGTATACTTCTCTAACTCCAAAAAATTCTAAACAAATATGAAAATTTAAAAAATTTGTACAGAAGTAATGTGCAAAAAGTTTCAGACCCATTTGACTTTCCAGTAAAAAAATGTAAAATCACGCGCTGCAGCCAAAGTTTCTATTTTTGTACTGAACAAAGTAAACAAGCAATCTAATCATCCTAAAACCAAGGCTTGGTACATTATTTTTATAATACAATGGATATATACAAGGGGATAATTATTTTCAGAGAAGCTTCCATGAATTTTTTTTACATTGTTTCCATGAGCATGAACACAAGTGTTCAAGGTTGACCCTCACTTCTCCAATGCAAAACCTTCCAATCAATTCTCTTATTGAAAAACTTCTTAGGAATGAGAGGCAAGTAATTTTTTTGTATTTTCATTATTTCATTTTTTTGTATGTTTCACCCACAACTAGCAGAAATAAAAAGGGAAAAACAAAATCTACTTAGTGAAGAAAGAAAACAGGCATACACAAGAATATCAACCCCACGCTATTGCTCCCCGGCAACAGCGCCAGAAAAGAGCTTGATAATCCCCAAGTGCAGGGAATCATCTTAGCAATTCATAAAGGTGGAAGTGATAAGTATGGAGTGTGAACCCACAAGGAGCTAAAGGTAAGATCAATATTCTCTCAAGCCCTCTCTGCCACTGATACGACTCTACGTACACCAAACATTTGCTTCCAACTAGAAACGAGAAATAAAACTACATTGTGGGTATGAAGAGGATAACTTTGCATGATATTGGAGAGCTAAAATATGAAATTAGGTGTTGTTATCATAAAGTTAGAATATATTACTAAATATTATAAACAATGAGTGTGGAATAATGATGGGTCGGTGTGCAGAATTGTCCTAGGCAATTGTTAACAAGACCGATAGTCGTCATTGCAATTTCATATGAGGGAGAGGCATAAGCTAACATACTTTCTCTTCTTGGATCATATGCACTTACGATTGGAACTCTAGCAAGCATCCACAACTACTAAAGATCATTAAGGTAAAACCCAACCATAGCATTAAAGCATCAAGTCCCCTTTATCCCATACACAACAACCCCCTTACTCGGGTTTATGCTTCTATCACTCAAGCAACCCACTATAAGTGAATCATGAACGTATTGCAACACCCTACAATGGGAATCCCTCATGCTTGTGCGACATGGAGGGCACAATAGGACGACACCAAAATAAAACATAAAACTCGTACCAATCTAGATCATCAATCAACCCAAAGATAAAGGATATCTACCCAAAACATCATAGGATGGCAACACGTCATTGGATCATAATATGTGGCATAAAGCGCCATGTTCAAGTAGGGATTACAGCAGGGTGCGGGAGAGTGGACCGCGTAAAAGAGATGAGGATGGTGATGATGATGGTGATGTTGATGAAGACGATCACCGTGGCGATGATTCCCCTCTTGATGGCACTCCGGTGCCACCAAGAGAGAGGAGGAGAGGTTCTCCCCTTTGTGCTTCCTCCTCCATGGCCTCCCCTGGATCGGGAGAGGTTCTCCCTCTGGTCCTTGGCCTTTATGGTGATGATGGCCCCTCCGGGATCCTCCTCCATGCCCTCCGGTGATGATGGCCCCCTTCGGCCGGGTGCCAGATAGGGCCTAAATTGAGTTCTCGTGGCTAAAGAGGCCTGCAGCGGCGGGACTTCTGATCTAGGTTATTTTCTAGGGGTTTCTCTATTTATAGGAATTTTTGGCATCGGTTTCACGTCAGGGGGTCTCCAAGTCGTCCATGAGATGGGGGCCCACACCCAGGGGGTGGGGCGTGCCCCCACCCTCGTGGACGGCTTGGGACTCTTCTGGTCCAAGTCTTTTACTCCGGGGGCTTCTTTTGGTCCATAAAAAATCATCAAAAATTGGCACGTCAATTGGACTTCGTTTGGTATTCCTTTTTCTGCAATACTAAAAAACAAGGGAAAATAGAAACTGGCACTGGGCTCTAGGTTAATAGGTTAGTCCCAAAAATCATATAAAATAGCATATAAATGCATATAAAACATCTAAGATGGATAATATAATAGCATGAATACTTCATCAAATTATAGATACGTTGGAGACGTATCAGTCACCGCCTATCGACCTCCCGTGGTATGCGCTGCGCCGTATCCCTTGGCGCGGGAACACCACCGTCCGCATCGGTCTTCGTCATGCAGTCAGGGTTCTTCGCCTACTTCGAGCACCGCCACCGCACTCCTAACCTAGCCGCCGCCGCTCTTCTTTGGCCGTCGCCGCCGCTACCCCCGTAGATGCCACCGCCGCCCGTCCACCTTCATCGTCTTTGTCCAGCACCAGCCCGTCGCCAGCGTCGCCGTCATCTACCCCGAGCACTTCTTCTACTTCGACACCCACGGGAGACATCGGCCCCGCGCTGATTGGCACCACAACTGTCATTGAGTCCTTCTCTGCTGTCTTCTCCGAGTTCCTCTAAATGACATACAGCTCGTGCAGGTCCCAGTCTACGCATGCCCGGTGCTGGCAACACCAAAGCGTGCCTTCGTCCATGATGTGTCCCCGAGCCTGGTAAGCCTGGTGCGGTGTTTCGTCAACTTCTTCTTCGTCCGTCTACGCATGCTCGGTGCTGGCAATACCGGTGCGTGCCTTCGTCTACGATGTGTCCCTGAGCTTGGTAACCCCGACGTGGTGCGTTGTCAACAACGTCTTCTTTCCGGCGCACCACTACTTCGACACCACTGCGCCCATGTTAACTCGGCGCCTCCTTGTGCCCGCGGCTTCAGAAGGACTTCCTCGACACTGGTCACCCCGAATCGACATCGACCACGGCATTCTTCGCACGGCTACCTCGACCACGGCTCCACCACACACACTCTTGGCTACCTCGACAAACGGCACAAAGGGCTACCACCTTGCTTGAGCAATCCCGTCAGGTTTCCAATCCAGCCGCGACTTCCGCGATGCATCGACCGTTATGACTGTGGGGGGTGTCCGTCGGCTTGCCTTCGGATTCTTCTCCAGTCTCACCGTCTGCATCGCTACCGTTGTGACTGCGGGCGGATATTGAGTATAAGATTATTAGGAAGTATAGGATAGACTAGGATTTGGTCCTGCCTTGTCTTGTACTCCAAGTTGGTCATTGTACTCCTATATATATGCCCACGAGGCTCAAGCAATACAATGAACAATTCCACCAAACTCCTCTCTCCCTTCTAACATGGTACTATGGGTATAGAGCGGCACCGGCTTCCCATGTCGGTCGAGTAAGCTGAACTTGGCTTGTGCCTTCATGGCCTCGGCCTCAGTGATGGTATCAGCGAGTGTGAGATACAAGGATATGTAATCGGTGTTATTGGACTCGGCCCCGTTGGGACTGTAACTCACATTTCTAGCAAGGCTGATGAAAGTCAAAGACTTCTTTGTTGCCCTTACGAGGAGAGAGGTTGGGAATGGGGTCAAAACTTTGTTCTGGGAAGATGTGTGGATCGGGAATAGAAAACTTGCTGAAGTTTTTCCCATACTATATAGTATTACCTTTAGTAAAATGGTGACTGTGAAAAGAGTTGTGGAGGAAGGTTGGGATACTATGACTTCCAGGAGAGCTATCCATGAGGAAATTTTGGCATAGTGGGAGGAGATAAAAAGCTTGGTGGGGGAGGTTGAGCAGAAAGATGAGAATGACAGGGTGATTTGGATGCTTAATAAGAAAAAGAAGTTTGTGGTGAAGGAGTGTTTATGTTTCTCAAATCATATCCCCTTGCTGGGTTTAGAGGGATTTGGAAACTTAGAATGCCATTAAAGATTAGAATCTTTTTATGGTTGATGATCAAAAAGAGTATTCTGACGAAAGATAATCTAATGAAGAGAGGATGGACTGGAAATGAGGAATGCCACTTTTGTGGTGGCAAAGAGAATATTGATCGCCTGATGTTCCAATGTAGTTTGTCCAGATACGTATGGCAAGTGATGATTTGTGCCTTTGATTTGTCTAGACCTCCTGATGGAGTGGCCGACATGCTTGGCGATTGGACCAGATCCTTCCCTAGAAGTCAAAGGCGTCTGGTGCTTATTGGGGTGTGGCGATTTGTTGGATTTTGTGGAAAACTAAAAATAGAGCTTGTTTTGATAAAATATTCCCTGATGATCCTTCTTCTATGGTTTTCAAACTCTGCTCTTTGTTGACATCTTGGAGTATATTGCAGAAACCCAAGATAGAAGCGTAAGTGAGGACGGCGTGCTAAAGATGAGGGAGGTGCTGTGGGGGGTCTACAACAGAAGATTTGGAATTTTGGATGGAACCTTCTAGGCAGAAGAATATGTGGGTGATGCCCCTGCAGCGAGAGCGTCTGAGGCTTTTGCTTTGGGTGGTGCCTAGTCCTATTTTGTGTGTGTTAGTAGGCTGTCATTTGCGCTGGGAGGAACACCTGACCTGAATAGCATATCTGCGTGTAAGATAGTAGTTCAGGGAGTGAATTGCAAAAAAACATAGACATTGAAGGCCAGGGTTGCAGAAATGACAAGTCTCTAGTTTTGTGCCCAAAACACTAATTACCAGGCTAATTTTTTTGCAGAAACCACAAGTCGCTCGGTTCGGTCATTTTAAGTGGGATTATGACAGGTGGGACCCGCTTTTGTCGATGTGGCATAACTGTTCATCCGTTTGACTCGTTAGACACCATTAGACGCCGTGCGCGGGCCGGTTCGAGCTGGAACCCTTTTGACCGGTCCCTCCCAGCTAGCTCTTCTCCATCTATTTCCCTCCCCCGCACCCTCTTCTCTCAGACATGGCGACGGCGAGTGGTAGCGGCGACTGCGGTGGGCCTGCCGGTGGCGGAGATGACATGCCACTAGAGGCGGATCTCTGCGACAGCTCAAACCCCGGTGCCCCTTCGGACAGCCCCAACCCCAGGCCCCAGCACTCGCTCGAGTTCATGGCGGCTAGATCTTGGGCTAGGGCCGTGAAGGCGGATCCGACGGAAAGCCAACGGTGGGGCTCGTCATTCAGCGGCGTCTAGTAAGTTTCCCTCAATTTGTACAGATTCTAGGGTTAGGGTTAGAGTTAGGGTTAGGATTCAGCGGCTAGATCTTGGGCTGTATGTATGTGTGGTTATTTTGATTTGCACTATTAAACCCTAGCTTGGGTACTGAAACACTATATCGGATTTTGGGGGAGGGGGAGGGGAATAGCCCACTGTCATAGACTCATATTAATTTGTAATGTCATATTAATTTTTTTAAGTTGATATGTAGCTTTGTAAGGTTAATTAGAGCAGTGCCAATAAGAGCAAAATATTATACTTTTTGTTAATATGCAGTGTTAGTTAGAGTATATTACTATGAACTTTTGTATAGTAATTATGCAATGTTAATTAGAATTGTTGTATTATCTTGTTGTCTAGTTTGGACGATGCTATTTGGGAAGTTAGAATGCACTTCCATGAAAGAGACAACTTGGAGAGATCCCTCTGCATTTCAGACATCACATATCACAATTTGGTAGCATTAATAGAGACAGAGGGATATGGGCTGAATGATTACATTTACTTTGTGAGGGAGCCTGGTGTGGGTATTGCAGGATTGGAAGAAATTTTTGATGATGACAAGGTGGATGAAATGCTTGACCATATTGCTAATAACGATCAGAATGTAGTGAATTTGACAGTGATTAGGGCCACTGATCCAAGACCTGCATATTTGAATTCAGGATATTTGTATGAGGAGCAGGTTCCTTTGAGTCAATTAGGAGAAAAACCTGTCTATGAAGTCAATCCTTCTGGAGTTCTATTCAGATCACCTGAGAAATTAAATAAAAAGAGGCAGTGAGAGCCACTTCAGTTCTTTTCCACACAACAGAGCACAAACTTAGATATTGCTAGGGAGCAAGATGAGCAGGAGACACTAATGGAGCTAAAGAGGAGAACCAAGATTGAGAACTTTAGGAAACATAAGGAGGCAGCTAAGCATGTTCAAATGGTTAAGTAAAAACTACCAGTGCTTTTAACTGAAGATGGTTCTGATCTGGATGGAGATGAGGACTTTCTTAACAGGCTTAATGATTTGAGAGGCAGAGAGAGGACCCGCTCCTTCATTTGAAGGAGACACTGATGTGGATGAAGTGTATGGGGAATATGAGTGATATGTCTCTGTTGTATCTACTTTTCCAAACACTTTTGCCCTTGTTTTGGACTCTAACTTGCATGATTTGAATGGAACTAACCCAGACTGATGCTGTTTTCAGCAGAATTACCATGGTGTTATTTATGTGCAGAAACAAAAGTTCTCGGAATGACCTGAAACTTCACGGAACAACTTTTTGGAAAATATAAAAAATCCTTGCAAAAGATGAAGGCCAGGGGGCCCACCACCTGCCCACGAGGGTGGGGGCGCGCCTGCCCCCCCTAGGGCATGCGCCCCTACATCGTGGGCCCCCTGGAGATCCTCCAACTCCAACTCCAACTCTATATATTGTGTTTCGGGGAGAAAAAAACCAGAGAGAAGAATTCATCGCGTTTTACGATACGGAGCCGCCGCCAAGCCCTAAAACCTCTCGGGAGGGCTGATCTGGAGACCGTTCGGGGCTCCGGAGAGGAGAATCCGTCGCCATCATCATCATCAACCATCCTCCATCACCAATTTCATGATGCTCACCGCCGTGCGTGAGTAATTCCATCGTAGGCTTGTTGGATGGTGATGGGTTGGATGGGATCTATCATGTAATCGAGTTAGTTTTGTTAGGGTTTGATCCCTAGTATCCACTATGTTCTAAGATTGATGTTGCTATGACTTTGCTATGCTTAATGCTTGTCACTAGGGCCTGAGTGCCATGATTTCAGATCTGAACCTATTATGTTTTCATCAATATATGAGTGTTCTTGATCCTATCTTGCAAGTCTATAGTCACCTATTATGTGTTATGATCCGTTAAACCCGAAGTGACAATAATCGGGATACTTACCGGTGATGACCGTAGTTTGAGGAGTTCATGTATTCACTATGTGTTAATGCTTTGTTCTGGTACTCTATTAAAAGGAGGCCTTAATATCCCTTAGTTTCCGTAAGGACCCCGCTGCCACGGGAGGGTAGGACAAAAGATGTCATGCAAGTTTTTTTCCATAAGCATGTATGACTATATTCGGAATACATGCCTACATTACATTGATGAACTAGAGCTAGTTCTGTGTCACCCTAGGTTATGACTGTTACATGATGAACCGCATCTGGCATAATTCTCCATCACTGATCCATTGCCTACGAGCTTTCCATATATTGTTCTTCGCTTATTTACTTTTCTGTTGCTATTGCTATCATCACTACAAAATACCAAAAACATTACTTTTGCTACCGTTACCTTTTGCTACCGTTACCACTACTATCATATTACTTTGCTACTAAACACTTTGCTGCAGATACTAAGTTTCCAAGTGTGGTTGAATTGACAACTCAGCTGCTAATACTTGAGAATATTCTTTGGCTCCCATTGTGTCGAATCAATAAATTTGGGTTGAATACTCTACCCTCGAAAACTGTTGCGATCCCCTATACTTGTGGGTTATCAAGACTATTTTCTGGCGCCGTTGCCGCGGAGCATAGCTCTATTCTTTGAGTCATTTGGGATTTATATCTGCTTATCATTATGAAGAACTTGAAAGATCCGAGAACTAAGATTTATCCCTCAACTATGAGGGGAGGTAAGGAACTGCCATCTGGCTCCGCACTTGATTCACCTTCTGTTTTGAGTAAGCTTGAGACACCTAAACCTGCTTCTGCTATTCGTTCTGATATGTCGCATGTTATTGATGATGCTACTTCTGTTGTACATGATACTTATGATAAAACTACTTCTATGCTTGATACTACTGTGCCACTTAGTGAATTTCTTGACGAACAACTTGCTAGGGCTAGAGAGATTGAAAATATTGAATCTGATAATACTGATGAAATTGATGATGAAGACTTGCCTGTTTATTCCTCAGGGTTATGTTTTTGATAAAGAATCTTCTTTAGCTATTTTAGCTTACAAAGATATATACGAACTCAAGAGGTTATTAGCTAAATGGAATCAGCAATCTCTAAATGCTAGAATGAAACCTGACCCTGCTTTTGCTACTTTACCTATCCGATAAGGATTATGAATTCTCTGTTGATACTGATATAATTACTTTGGTTGAATCTGATCCTTTTCATGGCTATGAATCTGAAACTGTTGTGGCACATCTTACTAAATTAAATGATATAGCCACCCTGTTCACTAAAGATGAGAGAACTCACTACTTTTATATCCTTAAAATATTTCCGTTCTCATTAAAGGGTGAAGCTAAGATATGGTTTAATTCTCTTGATCCTGGTTGTGTGCGTAGTCCCCAGGATATGATTTATTACTTCTCTACTAAATATTTCCCTGCTCATAAGAAACAAGCTGCTTTAAGGGATATATATAATTTTGAGCAAATTGAAGAAGAGAGTCTCCCACAAGCTTGGGGGAGGCTTCTCCAATTACTTAATGCTTTGCCTGATCATCCTCTTAAGAAAAATGAAATACTTGATATCTTTTATAATGGACTAACCGATGCCTCCAGAGATTACCCGGATAGTTGTGTTGGTTCTGTTTTCAGGGAAAGAACACCGGATGAAGCTGAAATTCTATTGAATAATATGTTGACAAATAAAAATAATTGTACACCTCCGGAGCCAATTCCTGAGCCTACTCCTAAACCAACTCCGAAGAAGAGGGGTATTCTATTTCTCAGTCCTGAAGATATGCAAGAGGCAAAGAAATCTATGAAAGAAAAAGGTATTAAAGCTGAAGATGTTAAGAATTTACCTCCTATTGAAGAAATACATGGTCTTAATTTACCGCCTGTTGAAGAAACATATGGTCTTAATCCTTCACCTATTGAAGAAACTCATGGTCTTGATAACCCGACACAGGTAGTAAAGGTAAATTCTCTCTATAGATATGATAAAGCTGAAATCCCATTTAGTAAATTTGCTAGCCCATGCTTAGATGAGTTTGATAAATTTATGGCTAAGCAAGAAGATTTTAATGCTTATTTTGGTAGACAATTGAAATACAATTCAAATATGCTCGAACACTTGGGTGATTATATGGCTCATGTCAAAGGTGAACTTACACTTATTAGTAAACATGCTTCTATGGTTACCACCCAAGTAGAACAAGTACTTAAAGCTCAAAATGATTTGCTCAATGAATTGAATAGTAAGAATAATGATAATGTTGTTAGAGTTATGATTAGAGGTGGTAAAATGACTCAGGAACCTTTGTATCCTGAAGGCCATCCTAAGAGAATTGAGCAAGACTCTCAGAGAAATAATGTGGATGCACCTAGTCCTTCTAAAAGGAAGAAAAAGAAAAATGATAGGACTTTGCATGCTTCTAGTGAACCTATTACTGAAACACCTCAGAATCCAAATGATATTTCTATTTCTGATGCTGAAACACAATCAGGTAATGAACCTGAAACTAGTGATAATGTTAATGATAATTTTCATGACGACGCTCAACCTAGTAATGATAATGATATAGAAATTGAACCTGCTGTTGATCTTCATAACCCACAATCAAAGAATCAACATTATGATAAGAAAGACTTTTTTGCTAGGAAACACAGTAAAGAAAGAGACCCTTGGGTTCAGAAACCCATGCCTTTTCCTCCCAAACCATCCAAGAAAAAGGATGATGAGGATTTTGAGCGCTTTGCTGAAATGATTAGACCTATCTTTTTGCGTATGCGATTAACTGATATGCTTAAAATGAATCCTTATGCTAAGTACATGAAAGAATTTGTTACTAATAAAAGGAAGATACCGGAAGCTGAAATTTCCACCATGCTTGCTAATTATACTTTTAAGGGTGGAATACCAAAGAAACATGGAGATTCCGGTGTACCAACTATACCATGCTCCATTAAAAGAAACTATGTTAAAACTGCTTTATGTGATCTTGGATCCGGTGTTAGTGTTATGCCTCTCTCTTTATATCATAGACTTGATTTGAATAATTTGACACCTACTGAAATATCTTTGCAAATGGATGATAAATCAACTGCTATACCTGTCGGTATTTGTGGGGATGTGCTTGTTGTAGTTGCAAACGTTACTATTTTAACGGACTTTGTTATTCTTGCTATTCCCAAGGACGATAGTATGTCTATTATTCTTGGAAGACCCTTTTTGAATACTGCAGGGGCTGTTATTGATTGCATTAAAGGCAATGTCACTTTTCATGTTAATGGTAATGAGCACACGATACACTTTCCAAGGAAACAACCTCAAGTTCATAGTATCAACTCTATTGGAAAAATTCCATCGATTATATTTGGAGGTTTTGAATTTCCTCTTCCTACTTTCAAGAAGAAATATGATATTCTTATTATTGGGGATGTGCATATCCCCGTTGAGGTAACATAGTGTTATTCGGAATTTTTCCGGTTCCATGTTATTCGGAATGAGTTCGTTAACAAGACTTGATCAACCTTGTTAGTGGATTCCTTTTGATGATCATGAGATGGATGAAACTAGAAGGCACAACCTTCTGTACCCCACTTTTACTTTCTCTTATTTATATTAAATAAAATAAAAATAGCATTTTTCTGTCTGTTATCTGATTATCCGTGCAATATAAAAATACCCCAAAAATAAAAGTTCTCCAAATGCCCTGAAATTTAAATATGATTTTTTCTAGAATATTTTAGAATATTTGGCACTGAGAACATAGCAGGGGGGTCACCCACCTGCCCATGAGGGTGGAGGGCGCACCCTACCCCCTGGGCGCGCCCCCTGCCTCGTGGGCCCATGGTGGCCCTCCTCCACTTATCCTTTCACCCACACACTCTTTCTTCCTCCCACAAACATGAACAACTAGCTCAAACCCAAGTCCAAGCTCATTTTGCTGCCATTTTTGATCTCCTTGCTCAAAGCACCTCTCACAAAACTGCTTGGGAAGATTGTTCCTTCATATGTGACTCCTCCATTGGTCCAATTAGTTTTTGTTCTAGTGCTTTATTCATTGCAAATTTTTGCTGTTTAGGTGACCCTGTTCTTGAGCTTGCATGTCAAATTTATATGGTTCCAAGTAGTTTTGATGCCTCATATAGGCTCTAGGCACTTGTAGGAGTAGTTGCTATCAATCTTATTAAGTTTGGTTTACTTTTATTTTGAAGTTACTAAAAATTTCAGAATTTTTCAGAAAATGACGAAGAGACTTTTGAGGGGCTCATCGAGCCGAAGCTCGAAGGAAAAGGCACATAAGCCTAAGTATAATCTGCCTCGTACCGCGGAGGTTCGGTCGTGTGCATGGCCTTGCGATGATTTCTTGAGAGCAGCCGGGATTTATGAAGATTTTTATGAATTGGCTAAGAATGCAGGCCTCACCGCTTTCCTCCACGACCAACGCGATCAGTATCTCTTACTCACAATTATCTTTGTGCAAAAATTTCATTTCCATTCTAGGAGCTCACCACCTACGGTGGAGTTTCATTTATATGATGAGCATAAGGAAATGTCACTTTATGATTTTTGTCGGGTTTGTTTAGTCCCTTTCGAGGGCAAGACAGAGGAACCACATTGTGAGGATGTGGATGGGTTTATTGATACTATCACTGTAGGGGAAACAAGGAAGGTTTCCGATGCACGAATCACTAGCATACATTTTCCTGTTTTACGCTATTTTGCATTATTTGCTAGTCATTGTTTAATCGGTCGCGGAAATTGTGGAAACCTTAGTGTTCCTGATATTATTATTTTGCTCCACGGTTTATTCGGTGATAACTCTGTTAGTATGGGCGGCATTATTGCTAAACGGTTAAGTCTGAACCGTACAAAGGGGCCCATCTTTGGAGGCATCTATGCTTCACGCCTAGCTACACATTTTAACATACCTATTAGGCATTATGAGAAGGAAGAAAAAGTGCTGCCCCGTTTTTATTTAGATTATAAAAGTATGGTGGCACATGATTTTATTGTTAAGAATAGGGAAGGAGAGCTTAAATACAAATTGTTCTTTGATAAACATCATCCTGAGACTATTACCCTGCCTGCTCCTTCTTTGTTTGATTTATCTGCAGGCCAGTACCTTGTTCCGTTAAAGGCTATTCACACCTACCGGAACCCTGCACCAGCCATGGAGCCAGAGACGGAACCACAAGTTGATCCTTCACGACCGTCTAATTACCAGTGGGATCCGGAGATGATTGCCAACCAGTGGCAATCGGAGTCTTCTTCTTCTTCGCAGTATGACCCCAACTATTATTATGGATATCCGTCAGGCCAGCCGTGGCCATAGACCAACTTAGGCCAAAAGCCTAAGCTTGGGGGAGTACGTATTTTCCACCGACATAACATTTATGTTCACACACTCATTGCTAGATGTCGGTGCTCATACTTTTTCATTGTATCATACATGCTAGTTTACTTTCCTTTTTATGCTTTCTTCTTGTGTGTTTAATAAACCTTAAGAAAAACCAAAAAAATTAGTTGTAGCTTTTAATTAGTGTACTTTCCATGCTTGTAGCAGTAATTAAAAAGAAAACCCAAAAAGATTTCCTGTTCTTCTTTTGCTTGTTGGGAGCTCTCCCGTGTAAATAGTTTTATTTCTTTTCTTTTCTTTGGGGGTCGATAGGAGAAGACCATAATTAAATTGTTGAAGTGGCTCTTATTTGCATAATTGTTGATCTGACAAAAGAGCCCATATTGCCTTGTATTCTCCTGTTTATTGAATGCTTGCAGATTCCAGCTTAGTCCAATGCACATGCACAATTATTATTATTCACATCGTTCGATCGTGCAAGTGAAAGGCAATAATGATGATTATATGATGGACTGACTGAGATGAGAAAGGCTGGTATGAACCCGGCCTCTTTTGTTTTTGTAAATATGATTAGTTCATCGTTCCTGATTCGGCCTATTATGAATAAACATGTTTGCAATGACAACTAGAGATCATAGTTCTTGTGCCATGCTTGATTAGCTAGGAGCTTATAATGGTTTACCTTGCGTGCCAACATGCTATTAAAATGGTTGTGATGTGGTATGATAGGGTGGTATCCTCCTCTAAATGATTTATGTGACTTGACTTGGCACATGTTCACGCATGTAGTTGAAACAAAATCAACATAGCATTCACGATATTTATGTTCATGGTGGATTATATCCTACTCATGCTTGCATTCGGTGTTGATTAATTTTAATGCATGTTCATGACTGATGTCGCTCTCTAGCTGGTCGCTTCCCAGTCTTTTGCTAGCCTTCACCTGTACTAAGCGGGAATACTGCTTGTGCATCCAATCCCTTAAACCCCAAAGTTATTCCACATCAGTCCATTATACCTACCTATATACGGTATCTACCTGCCGTTCCAAGTAAATTTGTATGTGCCAAACTCTAAACCTTCAAATAAATATCCTGTTTTGAATGCTCGAATAGCTCAGGTTTCAACTAGGGCTATCCGTATCTTCCATGTTAGGCGGGTTATTCTCAAGAGGAGTGGACTCCGCTCCTCACTCACGAGAAAATGGCTGGTCACCGGGATGCCCAGTCCCATGCTTTATGAAAACTAAATCAAAATTAATTGCAAACAAAACTCCCCCTGGGACCTGATGTATGTTGGAGGCACTCGTTGTTTCGAGCAAGCCATGGATTGATGCTTGTTGGTGGAGGGGGAGTATAAACTTTACCATTCTGTTTGGGAACCGCCTATAATGTGTTTAGCATGGAAGATATCGCCATCTCTTAGTTATTACATTGACAATGAAAGTATACCGCTCAAAATACAATTTATCTCTATTTCAAAACCGAGCTTTGGCTCCTCTACAAATCGCTGCTTCCCTCTGCGAAGGGCCTATCCGTTTACTTTTATGTTGAGTCATCACCCTCTTATTAAAAAGCACTAGCTGGAGAGCACAGCCGTCATTTGCATTCATCACTGTTAATTTATATTGGGTATGACTATGATTGGATCTCTTTTACCATGAATTACAATGTCTAGTCAGTCCTTGATCTTTAAAGGTGCTCTGCATTTATGTTTTGCGGTCTCAGAAAGGGCTAGCGAGATACAATCTTGTTATATCATATTATGACTGTTTTGAGAAAGTGTTGTCATCCGAGATTTATTATTATTGCTCGCTAGTTGATTATGCCATTGATATGAGTAAACTTGAGACCTAAGCTTTATTGTGAATGTGGTTAGTTATAATCTTTGCTGAAAACTTGAATGCTGGCTTTACATATTTACAACAACAAGAGCAAACAAAGTTTGTAAAAGTTTTTCTTTATGACTTTCAGTTTGTCAACTGAATTGCTTGAGGACAAGCAAAGGTTTAAACTTGGGGGAGTTGATACGTCTCCATCGTATATACTTTTCCAAACACTTTTGCCCTTGTTTTGGACTCTAACTTGCATGATTTGAATGGAACTAACCCGGACTGACATTGTTTTCAGCAGAATTACCATGGTGTTATTTATGTGCAGAAACAAAAGTTCTCGGAATGACCTGAAACTTCACGGAACAACTTTTCGGAAAATATGTTCTGAGATTGATGTTTCTATGACTTTGCTATGCTTAATGCTTGTCACTAGGGCCCGAGTGCCATGATTTCAGATCTGAACCTATTATGTTTTCATCAATACATGAGAGTTCTTGATCCTATCTTGCAAGTCTATAGTCACCTATTATGTGTTATTATCTGTTAACCCCGAAGTGACAATAATCGGGATACTTACCGGTGATGACCGTAGTTTGAGGAGTTCATGTATTCACTTTGTGTTAATGCTTTGTTTCGGTACTCTATTAAAAGGAGGCCTTAATATCCCTTAGTTTCCGTAAGTACCCCTCTGCCATGGGAGGGTAGGACCAAAGATGTCATGTAAGTTCTTCTCCATAAGCACATATGACTATATTCGGAATACATGCCTACATTACATTGATGAACTGGAGCTAGTTCTGTGTCACCCTAGGTTATGACTGTTACATGATGAACCGCATTTGGCATAATTCTCCATCACTGATCCATTGCCTACGAGCTTTCCATATATTGTTCTTCGCTTATTTACTTTTCCGTTGCTATTGCTATCATCACTACAAAATACCAAAAACATTACTTTTGCTACCATTACCTTTTGCTACCATTACACTACTATCATATTACTTTGCTACTAAACACTTTGCTGCAGATACTAAGTTTCCAGGTGTGGTTGAATTGACAACTCAGCTCCTAATACTTGAGAATATTCTTTGGCTCCCCTTGTGTCGAATCAATAAATTTAGGTTGAATACTCTACCCTCGAAAACTGTTGCGATCCCCTATACTTGTGGATTATCAATGAGGAAGAGGAGCAAGTGGAGCATGAGGAGGAGGATGAGCAGGTGGAGCATGAGGAGGAGGAGCAGGTGGAGCAACAACAGGAGCCAGCAAAGAAGAAGGAAAAAAGAAAAGGGCCAACCAAGAGGTCACACTCTAGCTTGGAGCAAAGATTTGAGGATGTGTGGATACCATCATCAGATGAGGAGATATATGTAGGTGATTTGAAGCATGTAACACCCCAAGACCGGAGCTTCAGATGCCTTCCATGGGTTCCAAGATTCGTCGTGTGTTTTGTTTGGTTCATTGCATTCATCCTTGCATCATGTCATTTTTTAACTAATCTAAATAAAATGCATAGATCTTTGAATTATTTAAATCGAGGGAAGGGTGACTTCTCTTTATAACATATTCTCCCGATATTAGGGAGCTATTATAAAGTATTCCATGGATGTGGAATTACTGTGACACACTTGCAATTTAAACTCTCAAGTCTTTTCTGCTTCAAGTTGCTCCTCAAACCTTGCCATATATTCTTTCATCATTTTCCGGAGCTCCACCAAAAATCCGAACATTTTTTGACCTTCCAAACCCTCACTTCCTATTCAAATCATTTGAATTTAAATCAAATGAGTATGAATTTAAATCTTTCAATCATGGCCTTTTCTATTTTCTCGGAACAAGCACATTTTTGTGAGTCCGGGAAAATTATCCACGTGCTCAACTTCTTTCCCTAACCCCCCTCTTTCTTTTTATTATCTTTATTTGATTCTCGGTTAAAGTTGGAGAGAGAAGAGAGAGCCCAGCAGCCAGGCCTTTTCCCTCCCCACTGGACCGGCCTCTAAGGCCCATCCACAGCCCATCAGGTTCCCTATTAACCCTAGCCCCGACCGCCCTCCTCTCGAGCTCTCCCTCTCGATATCGCAGCGCCGCCACCTCACGCCCGATCCCCTCTGCCTCCTCCTCGTTACCTCGCTCGCCTCCCTCCTCCTCGATCCGGCCCGAAATGACCGTCGTCGACCTCTCCGCCTCCGCGCCGTCCGGAGCCCCCGCTACCACCTCGCCATCCCGCCGCCGCGTCCGGTCGCCGCCAGCGACCACGACCCGCGCTGCTCCTGCCCCGGCCTTCTCCTGCCTCAACGGAGCAGGTCCCCGCGCCCCACGACTTCGTTTGCATCATCTCCTGCTCCTCAACTTGAGCTCCGACGCTCCAAGGCCGGCCTCCTGCAGTTCGCGTTGCCGAAGCTCCCCACCACCAGCAAGCAGCCGACCTCGCCGCCCGTCGCCATCAACCCCTCCACCTGCGTCCAGCACACTGCTGCCCCGAGCGCCCCGGTCCTCGAGCACCTGTTGACTTCGGTTACTGTCAAGCGCTCTGACCCGTTGCTGCCATGGCCTTGCATCCATCTGGCCCTGTTGTGTTCATGGAGCCACTGTACCATGGCCAAGACCGAGACCCCGTGAACGTCAAGTTCTTCCACGACGCCCGAACGATTACAGGTCAAAACGCCAAGTCCCACTTCAACAAGTGTACCTCTACTTTGGATTCACCAAGTACCCTTCGGATGTGCCTAGTTCGACTACATGGACCACGAAGTTCCTCTACCGTCGACCCGAACATCTACGGACATGTACGACTACCGTTGCCCGAAGAACCATGGTTCACAAGCGTCGGGAATGACTGCCGTTGAACGTGGATTCATCAAGTTCCTCGATCACCTTGTACCACGACCACTTCGCGAAGAAAAACGACTACTTCCTCACTGAGATGTGCACCACTACTTCCACTACCGCCACGAGAACGTCTACTTCCACTACTTCCTCTACGCCGACTCGAACCGCTCCGATAATGCATGCTTCAGAGGTATAACGTCGAGACGACCCGTGGACGAATGCTTGTGTTGTATGAGATGCACCCTGTGTTTGCACCGTGTCCGAGTTGTCACTTGCTTGGTCCTCCTCGTTTGCCGCTAACCCGTGGGAACCCGGTTACCGAGATCACCCCACCATCTTGCATGACACGCTCACGTCACATTTTCTTTTGCACCGGCATCTCAATCGAGTTACCGGAACCGGAATGTTGTCGTGGCACCATTTCCATTGTCATTGCCGTGGCACCCCTTTCGTGTCCGCCACGATGGCAAATGCTTCATAATGCTCTTATCAACTTTTTCATAAAATTGCTTAAAACTTGCATATGTCATCTGCATCATGATAACAACATCAAGAAGTTTTAAATTGATGTTTGCTTCATTTGCTAAATGCATATGGGGATTTACCGGATTTGTTGTTTGTTATATCTGGCCCCATTTAAATTGTTTAGATTGTATAGTTTTGTTATGCTTCACCTCTTGCCATGCTAATCAACATTTAGGGGTTGTTTGGATACGGTGGTTTTACTAAACCAGTTTGGCCTACACATGTTTTCGGTTATAACAAACTAAAATTCTGTTTGGTTAACGTAACAAATCCATGGATAAGGAGATCTTAGTTTTAGTAAAGCTGGAAAACCGAGTTTATAGAAAAACGACTATTTGACGTTTTTCTATAAACCAGCTCTTTCATCTGCCGCCGCGATTGGTGTATGGTTCAGCTGGCACGCATGTTGAGTCTTTCCCGAGCAACAACTCATCTCGCATCGCCCATGACCATCACTCCCGCGTCGCCGGCGCCGCCGCTGGTGCCGTCGACCACTGGTCTTCTCCTTCCCCAGTGACAAATCATCTCACGACGCTCATGACCATTGCCATCGCCGGGCCGTCGTTGTTGACCTCTGATCCTTCCCTGGCGAGCACTCATCCCGCAGCGGAGGCGGCCGTCGCATCATAGTCGACCACCAGTCCTTCCCGAGTGGGCACAACTCCCGCGTCTTCCTCGCTGATTCCTATGGGCTTCCAGGTCGGCACTACATCATCATCGTCTTTCGGGGCCTGGTTCCGCGTGCTAGATGCTTGTCTCAACAATTTGATCTTGAGTTGTGCAGCCGCAGCAGATTCCTTGTATGCTAATTCTTGTTCTTCAATGGTTGGTCATTTGCATGTCTGTCACACGAGTGTTATTTTTTCTGCTAAGATTCATGTTCGTGAGCATCGAGGCGACGACCTACCACAGCATCCATGCTGGACACGATCATCTCTTACGTGGATGCGAGGTGCGGCGACGGTGCAGTCGTCCAGTGCCTCGTGCTTAAACTTGTTTTACCGTCCAAACAAGGTTTTGTGCATGCTTATTCTTAACCGAATTATTAGTAAAACTAGTTTTCCAAAAAACTCCTACTAAAATGCGTTTTGTTAAAACTAGGCGTTAATTTCATTTATCGAAACAACCACTTAATATTGTTGAGTACCTAAACGAGAGAGAACTAAATAAGTCATGTGGTGTTTTCTTCAATATGCAACTCCGTTGCATATTGGGCTCCACTTAACTTGTAGTTTTGTTTGTGCACTTTGCCGTGCCATGCCTCATTAAACCGGACATGCAACATACTTGGTTGTGCATCATGCCATGTTGATGTGGTGGTTGTTTACTATGTTGCTTGCTTCTTTCCGGTGTTGCCTCTTCGGGTTAGTTCCGATAACGTCTCGTTTGTGAGGATCCGTTCGACTTCATCCGTTTGTCTTCTTCATGGACTCGTTCTTCTTCCTTGCAGGATTTCAGGCAAGATGACCATACCCTCGAAATCACTTGTATCTTTGCTTGCTAGTTGCCCGCTCTATTGCTATGCCGCAATACCTACCACTTGCTATATCATGCCTCCCATATTGCCATGTCAAGCCTCTAACCCACCTTTCCTAGTAAACTGTTGTTTGGCTATGTTACCGCTTTTCTCAGCCCCTCTTATAGCGTTGCTAGTTGCAGGTGAAGTTGGAGTTTGTTCCTTGTTGGAATATGATTATTGTTGGGATATCACAATATCTCTTATTTTAATTAATGCATCTATATACTTGGTAAAGGAAGAAAGGTTCGGCCTTATGCCTGGTGTTTTGTTCCACTCTTGCCGCCCTAGTTTTCGTCATACCGGTGTTATGTTCCTTGATTTTGCGTTCCTTACGCGGTTGGGTTATAATGGGAACCCCTTGACAGTTTGCCTTGAATAAAACTCCTCCAGCAATGCCCAACCTTGGTTTTACATTTGCACTAACAACCTATCACCTTCCCTTGGGTTCTGCAGACTCAAGGGTCATCTTTATTTTAACCCCCCTGGGCCAGTGCTTGTCTAAGTGTTGGTCCGAAATAGAGCCACTTGTGGCGCCACCTCGGGGAAACTTGAGGGTTGGTTTTAGCTGTACATAGTGTTCATTCGGTGTTGCCTTGAGAACGAGATATGTGCAGCTCCTATCAGGATGTCGGCGCATCGGGGGGTTTTGCTGATCTTGTTTTACCATTGTCGAGATGTCTTGTAACCGGGATTCCGAGTCTGATCGGGTCTCCTGGGAGAAGGAATATCCTTCGTTGACCGTGAGAGCTTGTGATGGGCTAAGTTGGGACACCCCTGCAGGGTTTTGAACTTTCGAAAGTCGTGCCCGCGGTTATGGGAAGATGGGAATTTGTTAGTGTCCGGTTGTAGAGAACTTGACACTTAACTTAATTAAAATGCATCAACCGCGTGTGTAGCCGTGATGGTCTCTTTTCGGCGGAGTTTGGGAAGAGAACACGGTATCGTGTTATGCTTCAACATAAGTAGTTTCAGGATCACTTCTTGATCTTTTTAGCTTCTCGACCGTGCTTTGCTTCTCTTCTCGCTCTCTTTTGCGTAAGTTAGCCACCATATATGTTAGTGCTTGCTGCAGCCCCACCTCACTACCCTTTCCTACCCATAAGCTTAAATAGTCTTGATCGCGAGGGTGTGAGATTGCTGAGTCCCCATGACTCACAAATTACTTTCAAAACCAGTTGCAGGTGCCAATGCTACCAGTGCAGGTGACGCAACTGAGCTCAAGGAGGAGCTCGATGAAGATCGTGTTCGTTGTGTTGTTTCATTTCTAGTTGATCAGTAGTGGAGCCCAGTCGGGGCGATCGGGGATCTAGCATTAGGGGTGGTCTTTCTTTATTTTTGGTTCCATAGTCGGACCTTGATTGTATTCTGGATTATATAATGCTATATTTATGTGTTGTGTGAAGTGGCGAATGTAAGCCAATTCTTTATCCCTTTCTTATTCAATACATGGGATGTGTAAAGATTACCCCTCTTGGGACATGCCTACTATGCGGTTATGCCTCTAAGTCATGCTCCGACATGTGGGAGATATAGCCACATCGTGGGTGTTACAAGTTGGTAATCAGAGCCTTCCCCGACTTAGGAGTCCCCTGCTTGATCGAATCGCTGGCGTTGTTGAGTCTAGAACAAAATGTTTTGAGTCTTTTAGGATTATATACATCGGAGAGTAGGATTCTTTTTACTCCTCGGTCCCTTCATCGCTCTGGTGAGGACTCCTGACGTAGAAGTTTTGACTCTTCTCTCCTCAAATTTCATGAATTTTTTTTAGGATCAAGCGGGTATCTTGGAATCGTTCCGATGGTTTTGTGACAAGAACATTGTTCTTGGTGCCTCCTGACATTTAGGGGTTGTGGCAGCGTCCCGGGGAGTTGAGCTCCGAGGTGTTGTCGTCACAATTTTATCGTTGCAGTTTTGGAATACCTGAGTTTCGCCAACATCGAAAATCTCTTTTATGCAGTTGTTGGTGAGATAACCTCGACGCCACCCAGTACTGGGCGGGAGTTCGGGAGTATTTCCGTAACTCGTATACCGGATGCTTTTCAAAGGTTGAGGTAAATGATTTCCGAAGGTTTCTTGGTTATGTGATGAAGGATGGATACAGCTGGATGTAGGATTTGCTAGTTTGGGTGAGATATTATGCTTCCCCTATATCCCCGACACCTGATTGCATAACCAGAAAGTTTCGGGAGTTTTTAAGTGGGAATTCTAGTAGCTCTTAGGATATCTTTCCGACAGATGCATGATATGAGATTGGGGTTCGACGTCTAGTGGTTCGCCTATCCACGGTTGGTTTTACAGTGGTCTCATTGTGTCTTAAAGAGTCATTGGCTATGCTGACTCGGGGACGCTTCATATGTCATGTGCACTGCCTTGTACATGATGGTATTGTACGATCGAGCCCGTGTGGGCCCCACCACAAAAACTTCGGACGAAATCTCTATCATATGTTTGTTTCCGGCTTATCCTGCAAGCCAATCCTTTGTTTTTGTTTTCAGTTGTTGTATTCGAGTTGCTTCAATGTCAAATGTTGATTCCATACCTTTCCTAAGCGGTGTTCTCATATTCCTATGTGGATATAAATCCTTCTTGATCTTCGAGTTTGCCATCTCAATTTCTTCTGAACCGGTGTGTCTCTCTTCAAGTGGATCCGATCTTTTTCAACATCCGGAAGATCAACTCAAGTCTTCTCAATGGTGCTTCATCCGTTTCAAGTTTTCTTTGTTTTCCTGCCCACCCAACCCCTTTTTCTTCGAGGACTAAGATTTCTTAATCAAGTATCTATCTTATGGATGTGAAGACTCTTCATTCTTGTCTTTCAATGTTTTACGCGGCGGTTCTCATGAAGATGCTCTACTCGTTCATCAATCTCCATTCTTTTCTTCTCTGGTGGATTCAATTCAAGTTTTTTTGGTGTTGATCATATTCCTTTCTTTGTTTCAAATGCTTTCCCATGCCGTTGCACCTCTTAATCTTTCACTTCTCATTATTCAATTGTTCTGGAGTGCTGAAGATATCTCGAAAATTCATGTTTCCACTCCGCACTCGATCAACCTATTCCAAGGTTGTTATCTCATTCAAGCCATTTAATTCAACTGGTGCAATCTCTCTTTTCAAGCAACCTCTTCAACGGTGTGTCTTTTGAGTCGGCCCTAACCCACATGACTTTTCCTAGGATCTTACCTGACTCTTCTATTTTTCCGGAGTTATAATCAAATTCATTTCAAAGTATGACGTAAGAATGATTTATCATCAGTCAAATGCCTTCTCCAAGATCTTTCACATTCTTTTCATCATTGGTTCAACCTTTCTAATTTTTCATTCCGGAGTGCCTCAACAATTCTTGATGGCGTTTCTCGTCGTCATTCTCGGATTTTGAAGACCGAAGAAGAGTTTCTCTCAAATCTTGGACCGTTTCTCTCAATATTCATGGTTCTAGCTTCATACCATCCTCTCATAATTGTTTTTGATTGTGAGAATTCATTTCACCCATCTGGAGCAATTCAGGAGTCTTTTCAGTGTGATCATCCGGAGCCCATCATCTCAGATTTATTCATTCCAGCTTTCAGCTCTCGTTCTCCAAATCATACCAGTGCATCAAACAAATATTCTCTCATCAAGCATCTTCGTTCATGTGCTAATTCTTCCCGGTGTTCGCTATCTTTTCCTTGATAGTTTTTAAATTCTTACGGTGGTTCGTGCAAGAGTTCTCGTCATTCCTTGTCATATCAATTCATTCGTTCTTTCCAATCCTACAGGTGGTTCGTTGAAGACCTTCTCAAGTTTGCGCTACGAGAATAACTAGTATGCCAAATCCGTTGCTTGTCATCAATTTAAATTGGTGAAGGATACTGGTGTCTACTACACAACCTTCTTCTTGTAGACGTTGTTGGGCCTCCAAGTGCAGAGGTTTGTAGGACAGTAGCAAATTTCCCTCAAGTGGATGACCTAAGGTTTATCAATCCGCAGGAGGCGTAGGATGAAGATGGTCTCTCTCAAGCAACCCTGCAACCAAATAACAAAGGGTCTCTTGTGTTCCCAACACACCCAATACAATGGTAAATTGTATAGGTGCACTAGTTCGGCGAAGAGATGGTGATACAAGTGGTATATGGATGGTAGATAAAAGTATTTGTAATCTGAAATTATAAAAACAGCAAGGTAACTAATGGTAAAAGTGCATAAACGGTATTGCAATGCGTTGAAATAAGGCCTAGGGTTCATACTTTTGCTAGTGTAAGTTCCCTCAACAATAATAACATAATTGGATCACATAACTATCCCTCAACATGCAACAAAAGAGTCACTCCAAAGTCACTAATAGCGGAGAATGAACGAAGAGATTATGGTAGGGTACGAAACCACCTCAAAGTTATTCTTTCCAATCAATCCGTTGGGCTATTCCTATAAGTGTCACAAACAGCCCTAGAGTTCGTACTAGAATAACACCTTAAGACACAAATCAACCAAAACCCTAATGTCACCTAGATAGTCCAATTTCACCTCAAGTATCCGTGGGTATGATTATACGATATGCATCACACAATCTCAGATTCATCTATTCAACCAACACAAAGGACCTCTAAGAGTTCCCCAAAGTTCTACTGGAGAATCACGACGAAAATGTGTGCCAACCCCTATGCATAGGTTCATGGGCGGAACCCGCAAGTTGGTCACCAAAAGATACATCAAGTGAATCACGTGATATCCCATTGTCACCACAGATACGCACGGCAAGACATACATCAAGTGTTCTCAAATCTTTAAAGACTCAATCCGATAAGATAACTTCAAAGGGGAAACTCAATCCATTACAAGAGAGTAGAGGGGGGAGAAAACATCATAGGATCCAACTATAATAGCAAAGCTTGCGATACATCAAGATTGTATCACCTCAGGAACACGAGAGAGAGATCAAACACATAGCTACTGGTACATACGCTCAGCCCCGAGGGAGAACTACTCCCTCCTCGTCATGGAGAGCACCGGGATGATGAAGATGGCCATCGGAGAGGGATTGCACCCTCCGGCAGGGTGCGGAACGGGTCTAGATTGGCTTTCGGTGGCTACGGAGGCTTTTGGCGGCGGAACTCCCGATCTATTGTGCGTTCTGGAAGTTTTAGGATACGTAGGTATATATGGGTGCAGGAAGTACCTCGGTGGAGCTTCGGGGGCCCCATGAGGCAGGGGCGCGCCCTAGGGGGGCGCCCCCACCCTCGTGAGCACCTCCCTTGGCTCCTGACGTGGGGTCCAAGTCCATCCGGTAGCTTTCCTTCCGAAAATAACTTCTCCAGTTGATTTCGTTCCGTTTCGACTCCGTTTGATATTCCTTTTCTTCGAAACACTGAAATAGGCAAGAAACAACAATTCTGGGATGGGCCTCCGGTTAATAGGTTAGTCCCAAAAATAATACAAAAGTGGATAATAAAGCCCAATATTGCCCAAAATAGTACATAACATAGCATGGAGCAATCAAAAATTATAGATATGTTGGAGACGTATCAAGCATCCCCAAGCTTAATTCCTGCTCGTCCTCGAGTAGTTAAATGATAAAAACAGAATTTTTGATTCAGAGTGCTACTTGGCATAACTTCAATGTAATTCTTCTTAATTGTGGCATGAATATTCAGATCCGAAAGATTCAAGATAAAAGTTCATATTGACATAAAAATAATAATACTTCAAGCATACTAACTAAGGAATCATGTCTTCTCAAAATAACATGGTCAAAGAAAGTTGATCCCTACAAAATCATATAGTTTAGTCATGCTCCATTTTTGTCACACAAGAATTCTCTCATCATGCACAACCCCGGTGACAAGCCAAGCAATTGTTTCATACTTTAGTAATCTCAAACCTATAAACTTTCACGCAATACATGAGCGTGAGCCATGGATATAGCACTATGGGTGGAATAAAATATGATGATGGGGGTTATGTGGAGAAGTCAAAAAGGAGAAAGTCTCACATCAACGAGGCTAATCAATAAGCTATGGAGATGCCCATCGATTGATGTTGCAAGGAGTAGGGATTGCCATGCAACGAATGCACTAGAGCTATAAATGTATGAAAGCTCAACAAAAGAAACTAAGTGGGTGTGCATCCAACTTGCTTGCTCACGAAGACCTAGGGCACTTGAGGAGGCCCATTGTTGGAATATACAAGCCAGGTTCTATAATGAAAAATTCCCACTAGTATATGAAAGTGACAAAACAAGAGACTCTCTACTATGAAGATCATGGTGCTACTTTGAAGCACAAGTGTGGTAAAAGGATAGTAGCATTGTCCCTTCTCTCTTTTTCTCTCATTTTCATTATTTTTGGCCTTCTCTTTTTTATGGCCTATCGCTTTTTTGGGGGGCCTTCTCTTTTTATGGCCTTTCTCTTTTTTTTATTCCTCACTTGGAACAATGCTCTAATAATGATGATCATCACACTTCTATTTATTTACAACTCAATGATTACAACTCGATACTAGAACAAAGATGACACTATATGAATGTCTCCGGCGATGTACCGGGATATGCAATGAACCAAGAGTGACATGTATGAAAGAATTATGAATGGTGGCTTTGCCACAAATACTATGTCAACTACATGATCATGCTAAGCAATATGACAATGATGATGCGTGTCATAATAAACGGAACGGTGGAAAGTTGCATGGCAATATATCTCGGAATGGCTATGGAAATGCCATAATAGGTAGGTATGGTGGCTGTTTTGAGGAAGATATAAGGAGGTTTATGTGTGACAGAGCGTATCATATCACGGGGTTTAGATGCACCGGCGAAGTTTGCACCAACTCTCAATGTGAGAAAGGGCAATGCACGGTACCGAAGAGGCTAGGAAGGATGGAAGGGTGAGAGTGTGTATAATCCATGGACTCAACATTAGTCATAAAGAACTCACATACTTATTGCAAAAATCTACAAGTCATCAAAAACCTCGGTACTACGTGCATGCTCCTAGGGGAATAGATTGGTAGGAAAAGACCATCGCTCGTCCCCGACCGCCACTCATAAGGAGGACAATCAAATAACACCTCATGTTTCAAATTTGTTACATAACGTTTACCATACGTGCATGCTACGGGACTTGCAAACTTCAACACAAGCATTTCTCAATTTCACAACTACTCAACTAGCACGACTTTGATATTATTACCCCCATATCTCAAAACAATCATCAAGCATCAAACTTCTCTTAGTATTCAACACACTCATAAGAAAGTTTTATTATTCTTGAATACCTAGCATATTAGGATTTTAAGCAAATTACCATGCTATTAAGACTCTCAAAATAATCTAAGTGAAGCATGAGAGTTCATCTATTTCTTCAAAATAAAACTACCACCATGCTCTAAAAGATATAAGTGAAGCACTAGAGAAAATGACAAACTACTCCGAAAGATATAAGTGAAGATCAATGAGTAGTTGAATAATTATGCAACTATGTGAAGAATCTCTAACATTTAAGAATTTCAGATCTTGGTATTTTATTCAAACACCAAGCAAAACTAAATAAAATAAAATGAGCTCCAAGCAAAACACATATCATGTGGCGAATAAAAATATAGCTCCAAGTAAAGTTACCGATGAACGTAGACGAAAGAGTGGATGCCTTCCGGGGCATCCCCAAGATTAGGCTCTTGGTTGTCCTTGAATATTTCCGTGGGGTGCCTTGGGCATCCCCAATCTTACTCTCTTGCCACTCCTTATTCCATAGTCCATCGAATCCTTACCCAAAACTTGAAAACTTCACAACACAAAACTTAAAGTAGAAAACTTGTAAGCTCCGTTAGTATAAGAAAGTAAATCACCACTTCAATGTACTGTAATGAACTCATTCTTTATTTATATTGGTGTTAAACCTACTGTATTCCAACTTCTCTATGGTTTATAAACTATTTTACTAGCCATAGATTCATCAAAATAAGTAAAGAACACATGAAAAACAGAATCTGTCAAAAACAGAACAGTCTGTAGTAATATGGATAAAACGTATACTTACGGAAGTCATAAAATTCTAAAATAAATTGCTGGACCTGAGGAATTTATATATTAATCATGTTCAAAAAAGAATTAACTAAATAGCACTCTCCAAATAAAAATGGCAGCAATTCTCGTGAGCGATAAAGTTTCTGTTTTTAACAGCATGATCAACAAGACTTTCCCCAAGTCTTCCCAAAGGTTCTACTTGGCACAAACACTAATTAAAAGAATAAAACCACATCTAAACAGAGGCTAGATGAATTATTTATTACTAAACAGGAACAAAAAGCAAGGAACTAAAATAAAATTGGGTTGCCTCCCAACAAGCGCTATCGTTTAACGCCCCTAGCTAGGCATGATGATTTCATAGATGCTCACATAAAAGATAAGAATTGAAACATAAAGAGAGCATCATGAAGAATATGAATAGCACATTTAAGTCTAACATACTTACTATGCATAGGGATTTTGTGAGCAAACAACTTATGGGAACAAGAATCAACTTGCATAGGAAGGTAAAGCAAGCAAAACTTCAAAAATTTAAGCACATAGAGAGGAAACTTGATATTATTGCAATTCCTACAAGCATATATTCCTCCCTCATAATAATTTTCAGTAGCATCATGAATGAATTCAACAATATAACCAGCACATAAAGCACTATTTTCATGATGCACAAGCATATAATTTTTATTACTCTCCATATAAGCAAACTTCTTCTCATGAATAGTAGTGGGAGCAAACTCAACAAAATAACTATCATGTGAGGCATAATCCAATTGAAAACTAAAATCATGATGACAAGTTTCATGGATATCATTATTCTTTATAGAATAAAAGTCATCACAATAATCATCATAGATAGCAACTTTGTTCTCATAATCAATTGAAACCTCTTCCGAAATAGTGAATTTATCACAAAATAAAGTCATAACCTCTCCGAAACCACTTTCATCAACATAATCATCATAAATAGGAGGCATGATATCATCATAATAAATTTGCACATCAAAACTTGGGGGACTAAAAATATCATATTCATCAAACATAGCATCCCCAAGCTTGTGGCTTTGCATATCATTAGCATCATGGATATTCAAAGAATTCGTACTAACAACATTGCAATCATGCTCATCATTCAAATATTTAGAGCCAAACATTTTATAGATTTCTTCTTCTAGCACTTGAGCACAATTATCCTTTCCATCATACTCACGAAAGATATTAAAAATATGAAGCATATGAGGCAAACTTAATTCCATTTTTTTGTAATTTTCTTTTATAAACTAAACTAGTGATAAAACAAGAAACTAAAAGACTCGATTGCAAGATCTAAAGATATACCTTCAAGCACTCACCTCCCCAGCAACGGTGCCAGAAAAGAGCTTGGTGTCTACTACACAACCTTCTTCTTGTAGACGTTGTTGGGCCTCCAAGTGCAGAGGTTTGTAGGACAGTAGCAAATTTCCCTCAAGTGGATGACCTAAGGTTTATCAATCCGTAGGAGGCATAGGATGAAGATGGTCTCTCTCAAGCAACACTGCAACCAAATAACAAAGAGTCTCTTGTGTCCCCAACACACCCAATACAATGGTAAATTGTATAGGTGCACTAGTTCGTCGAAGAGATGGTGATACAAGTGGTATATGGATGGTAGATAAAGGTATTTGTAATCTGAAATTATAAAAACAGCAAGGTAGCTAATGGTAAAAGTGAGCGTAAACGGTATTGCAATGCATTGAAATAAGGCCTAGGGTTCATACTTTAACTAGTGTAAGTTCCCTCAACAATAATAACATAATTGGATCACATAACTATCCCTCAACATGCAACAAAAGAGTCACTCCAAAGTCACTAATAGCAGAGAACGAACGAAGATATTATGGTAGGGTACGAAACCACCTCAAAGTTATTATTTCCAATCAATCTGTTGGGCTATTCCTATAAGTGTCACAAACAGCCCTAGAGTTCATACTAGAATAACACCTTAAGACACAAATCAACAAAAACCCTAATGTCACCTAGATACTCCAATGTCACCTCAAGTATCCGTGGGTATGATTATACGATATGCATCACACAATCTCAGATTCATCTATTCAACCAACACAAAGGACCTCAAAGAGTGCCCCAAAGTTCTACCGGAGAATCACGACGAAAACGTGTGCCAACCCCTATGCATAGGTTCATGGGCCAAACCCGCAAGTTGGTCACCAAAACATACATCAAGTGAATCACGTGATATCCCATTATCACCACAGATACGCACGGCAAGACATACATCAAGTGTTCTCAAATCTTTAAAGACTCAATCTGATAAGATAACTTCAAAGGGGAAACTCAATCCATTACAAGAGAGTAGAGGGGGGGGGAAACATCATAGGATCCAACTATAATAGCAAAGCTCGTGATACATCAAGATCGTATCACCTCAAGAACACCAGAGAAAGAGAGATCAAACACATAGCTACTGGTACATACCCTCAGCCCCGAGGGAGAACTACTCCCTCCTCATCATGGAGAGCACCGGGATGATGAAGATGGCCACCGGAGAGGGATTTCCCCCTCCGGCAGGGTGCCAGAACGGGTCTAGATTAGCTTTTGGTGGCTACGGAGGCTTCTGGTGGCAGAACTCCAGATTTATTGTGCGTTTTGGAAGTTTTAGGATACGTAGGTATATATGGGTGCAGGAAGTACGTCGGTGGAGCTTCAGGGGCCCCACGAGGCAGGGCGCGCGCCCTAGGGTGGGCGCCCCCCACCCTCGTGAGCACCTCCCTTGGCTCCTGACGTGGGGTCCAAGTCCATCCGGTAGCTTTCCTTCTGAAAATTACTTCACCAGTTGATTTCGTTCCGTTTCGACTCCGTTTGATATTCCTTTTCTTCGAAACACTAAAATAGGCAAAAAAACTGCAATTCTGGGCCGGGCCTCCGGTTAATAGGTTAGTCCTAAAAATAATATAAAAGTGGATTATAAAGCCCAATATTGCCCAAAACAGTAGATAACATAGCATGGAGCAATCAAAAATTATAGATATGTTGGAGACGTATCAGATACGCATAATGTAATTCTTATTCTTGTTTCATCCAAGCGATTAATTCCTTATTCCGGAGGTTCATCAAATTCTCGGTTTCAATTGATTCATCTTTCTTTTCCGGAGTTCCAAGGTTTTCCGCTTTATCTCGTCGCAAAGCTCCATCTAAATCATTACAAGGCTTCACCTTGTGTTTTCAACTTTCCTTTCTTTTTATCATCATTTTGTTAACGGAGTTCTTCATGGAAGCTCTACATGGTGGTTCATCAAGGATTCCTTTCATTCTTCAATTGTTCGTCAAGATTTCTCTTGAAGCTATGATCCGCCAAGCTATACTTCAAGTGTTCCTCATCTTGCATTCCGTAGTGCAATTCCTTCTACCTTATCTTTTGAGGTGGTGTTATGTCATTCTTGATATTTTTCCCTTCGTGTTTCACGATTCACAAGTTTTTCAAGAGTGACATATCGAAATCCATCATTTTCTCTTCGCTCAAGACATCTTTTCAACCAATCAACCTCTTCGTTGGAGTTATCTTGTGTCATGTTTCACCTAAAGCCTTCCCTAAGGATTGTTGCTATTTATGGTGCTTATAAATGATCCAAGTTCTTCATTTACCCTCCTGGTGAATAAGATTCTTGTCTCCTTGTTCATATCAATCAAATCTGTTGTTTCCATTAGTGGCAGAATTTCACCTCAGTTGTGAGATGTTTTCCATAAGCCCACTTAAAGCTTATCCTTTCGTTGTTGTTAATCCAACAATTCCGTTCTAGCATGTGTGGCAAGCTTGCTCTCTCAAGATCTTGTTTCCCTCCGTTCATTTCATTCCATTCTTTCTTCTTCCGAAGGCATTGTGATGTTGCTCTCTTCAACCCATCTTCTTGTTTTGTCAAGATCATGTTCTTTCCTTTGCTTATCCATCTAACCGGAGTGTCGTGTTTTCATTCGAGCTCTCTCATCTTATCAAAGTTTTGCCTCCATTCTCAACCGGAGTGACGTCTGAAATCTTTCTTACCCCTTGTTCCATTCTTTCAATAGTTCCGGAGGCGGTGTGTTGTTGATTTCATCAAGCATCCTGTAATCTTGTCAAGTTCATGTTCTATTCCTTCCATTTACATTCGGAGTGCTGCCCAAATTATATCAATGTTATTCCTTCTCCATCTCGTTTTTACCGGAGTGCTTGCATGTACTTATTGTCCATTGCAAACCTTTTTCTTATGTCTTTCAACCTACAAGGTTCTAGTAATGTTCCTTGTTTCTCTTTTCTAACAGAGTGTTTTCAACTTCGTCCATCTCCGTTATATTCTTTTCTCGAAGTTGTTAAACCTCTCAAGGTTCATGGTTTCACTCATTTGTCGAAGAAGAAACTTAGTTTTACTTGTTATCTTCCTCTTCCGTTTTCCCTATGGTGCCATCCTGGATCTCGGGACGAGATCCTCTTGTAGTGGTGGAGTGTTGTAACGCCCCAAGACCGGAGCTTCAGATGCCTTCCATGGGTTCCAAGATTCGTCGTGTGTTTTGTTTGGTTCATTGCATTCATCCTTGCATCATGTCATTTTTTAACTAATCTAAATAAAATGCATAGATCTTTGAATTATTTAAATCGAGGGAAGGGTGACTTCTCTTTATAACATATTCTCCCGATATTAAGGAGCTATTATAAAGTATTCCATGGATGTGGAATTACTGTGACACACTTGCAATTTAAACTCTCAAGTCTTTTCTGCTTCGAGTTGCTCCTCAAACCTTGCCATATATTCTTTCATCATTTTCCGGAGCTCCACCAAAATCCCAACATTTTTTGACCTTCCAAACCCTCACTTCCTATTCAAATCATTTGAATTTAAATCAAATGAGTTTGAATTTAAATCTTTCAATCATGGCCTTTTCTATTTTCTCGGAACAAGCACATTTTTGTGAGTCCGGGAAAATTATCCGCGTGCTCAACTTCTTTCCCTAACCCCCCCTCTTTCTTTTTCTTATCTTTATTTGATTCTCGGTTAAAGTTGGAGAGAGAAGAGAGAGCCCAGTAGCCAGGCCTTTTCCCTCCCCACTGGGCCGGCCTCTAAGGCCCATCCACAGCCCATCAGGTTCCCTATTAACCCTAGCCCCGACCGCCCTCCTCTCGAGCTCTCCCTCTCGATATCGCAGCGCCGCCACCTCACGCCCGATCCCCTCTGCCTCCTCCTCGTTACCTCGCTCGCCTCCCTCCTCCTCGATCCGGCCCGAAATGACCGTCGTCGACCTCTCCGCCTCCGCACCGTCCGGAGCCCCCGCTACCACCTCGCCATCCCGCCGCCGCGTCCGGTCGCCGCCAGCGACCACGACCCGCGCCGCTCCTGCCCCGGCCTTCTCCTGCCTCAACGGAGCAGGTCCCCGTGCCCCACGACTTCGTTTGCGTCATCTCCTGCTCCTCAACTTGAGCTCGGACGCTCCAAGGCCGGCCTCCTGCAGTTCGCGTTGCCGAAGCTCCCCACCACCAGCAAGCAGCCGACCTCGCCGCCCGTCGCCATCAACCCCTCCACCTGCGTCCAGCACACCGCTGCCCCGAGCGCCCCGGTTCTCGAGCACCTGTTCACTTCGGTTACTGTCAAGCGCTCTGACCCGTTGCTGCCATGGCCTTGCATCCATCTGGCCCTGTTGTGTTCATGGAGCCACTGTACCATGGCCAAGACCGAGACCCCGTGAACGTCAAGTTCTTCCACGACGCCCGAACGATTACAGGTCAAAACGCCAAGTCCCACTTCAACAAGTGTACCTCTACTTTGGATTCCTAGTTCGACTACATGGACCACCAAGTTCCTCTACTGTCGACCCGAACATCTACGGACGTGTACGACTACCGTTGCCCGAAGAACCGTGGTTCACAAGCGTCGGGAATGACTGCCGTTGAACGTGGATTCATCAAGTTCCTCGATCACCTTGTACCACGACCACTTCGCGAACAAAAACAACTACTTCCTCACTGAGATATGCACCACTACTTCCACTACCGCCACGAGAACGTCTACTTCCACTACTTCCTCTACGCCGACTCGAACCGCTCCGATAATGCATGCTTCAGAGGTATAACGTCGAGACGACCCGTGGACGAATGCTTGTGTTGTATGAGATGCACCCTGTGTTTGCACCGTGTCCGAGTTGTCACTTGCTTGGTCCTCCTCGTTTGCCGCTAACCCGTGGGAACCCGGTTACCGAGATCACCCCACCATCTTGCATGACACGCTCACGTCACATTTTCTTTTGCACCGGCATCTCAATCGAGTTACCGGAACCGGAATGTTGTCGTGGCACCATTTCCATTGTCATTGCCGTGGCACCCTTTTCGTGTCCGCCACGATGGCAAATGCTTCATAATGCTCTTATCAACTTTTTCATAAAATTGCTTAAAACTTGCATATGTCATTCGCATCATGATAACAACATCAAGAAGTTTTGAAATGATTGCTTCATTTGCTAAATGCATATGGGGATTTACTGGATTTGTTGTTTGTTATATCCAGCCCCATTTAAATTGTTTAGATAGTATAGTTTTGTTATGCTTCACCTCTTGCCATGCTAACCAACATTTAATATTGTTGAGTACCTAAACGAGAGAGAACTAAATAAGTCATGTGGTGTTTTCTTCAATATGCAACTCCGTTGCATATTGGGTTCCACTTAACTTGTAGTTTTGTTTGTGCACTTTGCCATGCCATGCCTCATTAAACCGGATATGCA
This sequence comes from Triticum aestivum, assembly GCF_018294505.1. Classification (NCBI taxonomy): domain Eukaryota; kingdom Viridiplantae; phylum Streptophyta; class Magnoliopsida; order Poales; family Poaceae; genus Triticum; species Triticum aestivum. The sequence continues at coordinate 581,164,411 of NC_057806.1, read as the reverse complement.
ACATACTTGGTTGTGCATCATGCCATGTTGATGTGGTGGTTGTTTACTATGTTGTTTGCTTCTTTCTAGTGTTGCCTCTTTGGGTTAGTTCCGATAACGTCGCGTTTGTGAGGATCCGTTCGACTTCGTCCATTTGTCTTCTTCATGGACTCGTTCTTCTTCCTTGCGGGATTTCAGGCAACAGACCATACCATCGAAATCACTTCTATCTTTGCTTGCTAGTTGCTCGCTTTATTGCTATGCCGCGATACCTACCACTTGCTATATCATGCCTCCCATATTGCCATGTCAAGCCTCTAACCCATCTTTCTTAGTAAACCGTTGTTTGGCTATGTTACCGCTTTGCTCAGCCCCTCTTATAGCGTTACTAGTTGCAGGTGAAGTTGGAGTTTGTTCCTTCTTCGAACATGATTATTGTTGGGATATCACAATATCTCTTATTTTAATTAATGCATCTATATACTTGGTAAAGGGTAGAAGGCTCGGCCTTATGCCTGGGGTTTTGTTCCACTCTTTCCGCCCTAGTTTTCGTCATACCAGTGTTATGTTCCTTGATTTTGTGTTCCTTACGCGGTTTAACCCCTTGACAGTTTGCCTTGAATAAAACTCCTCTAGCAAGGCCCAACCTTGGTTTTACATTTTCACTAACAATCTATCACCTTCCCTTGGGTTCTGCAGACTCAAGGGTCATCTTAATTTTAACTCTGTGGGGACCCCACTCATAAGTCGAGATCACCGAATGCACGTGTACAGTGATCCTAGAGATCAATGGTCACTAAACACATAGAAGCTGAATAACAAGAGTCTTACATCCATACATACCGTCTTACACAAATTATGACCATTATGGTCAAGTCTCACATTGATAAAGCCTTAAGGGCTGAACATCAAATGAAACACAAGTAGCGGAAATCTTCGTCGATAAGTAGAACCCATGCCATCTGCCTTAACCCTACAGGTATTCTGAGTGGGAAACGTCCTAGTTCGCATGTTCGTCTCCAAAGAACTCTTCTTCGAACTCCTGTTCTTCCATGCCTGGCCAATTAAATAACCAGTGGCAAGCCAATGAGTACTTTGAATGTACTCGCAAGCAACCCATGTTTTGGTTCAAGGTACAAAAATGCATGATATAGGTAAATTTTTGCGGAAAGCTAGTTTTGAGTGCAATGACATGTTCAACAACTTGTAATACATGCATCAGGAGAATTCAATTAACCATGAGGACATGTTAGAGATATCAACATAAAAAGAGTGGGCACCAACCCAACTCAATCATGTCAAGTCCTTTGACTTGACCCAAGTAGTTCTCCCCACTTATCCACACACACACTGGTTTGTAAACATGTGGACGTAGCCCAAGAGCAGTTACCCAACTGTCCTTGACCATGGACACGGCTATTCAAATAGTTTTACACTCTGTAGAGGTTGCACACTTTACCCACAAGATCCGGGGAACTTTCGTGTCATCCACGACCCGCGGTACCTCAAGTACCCGGGGTAAGCACCCGATCACTATCTTTCCCTAGACGACACTAACAAGGAGTCCACTCGTTGTTCCGTATCCTCACGATGTACATCATACGAGACTCACTCGAGATCGTAACATCTGAGAGGGGACACAACGGTGTATCCGGTGCCCTGTGAAAACAGTCATGGCCGCCCTACCTGGCACGACCCCGTCCCGAGAGAGAGCACCAACTCTCCCCCGTCACTAGTAATGCGGGCTCCAAGCTAGTATCGGCCTAGGTAATCAATAATGCCCTTTCCCATATAAGGGTAGAGTGGTTCCGCATGTAAGGTTGGAATAACGGTCGCAACTTAAACCAATCCGTTTTTGAAAACAACACACACACTTGCCTCGGTACACCACTTCGTCATCAAGTGGCTACCCAACTCATCATCTCCCTCGGGCATAAGTGGCACCCGACGGGGTTTTCGAAAAGTCCTTTGAAAATACTTTGTCCCCATCACTATGCATATTCCCGTCCCTTTTTGCGTAGCACTACTTTAGCATCCTATCTACTCCCACCGGCATAACCCTCATAAGAAGGTAGGGTCATGCACAATGCAAGTATCAACAAGGAGGAAATGAAGGCAACCCACCAAAGTGGCTACCATCTCATCATGATTCCGATGCAACAATAATAAAGTGCTATATGAATACATAAAAAGGGTTTCATAGACATGGTCAAAGGGCTGCTTGCCTGGCTCAACAAAGTCTTCTGGGTCTTCAAAGTCTTCTGGTCCAACTCCTTCGTCAGCAACGCAATCTATCGTTGCAAAATAATAACAAGAAAATAAGGCAATAATAAAATAGAAAAACCAAAGTGCTCAGAAAAATGTCAACTCATTTTTGTTAAATACTAGGTTGAAAACTAAGAAGGGGAAAATTCCTAGTTTTGGATTTGGAGTAGCAGAATAGGAGAAATGGGTTTTCGAAGGTTTATTTAAATGCTTAAAATCACATTTAAATATTTACAGTGAAGGAAAGGTTGTTGGATTTGAATGAAAGTTGCACCATTAAATAGGTTGCAATACTTTAGGAATTTAGGAATTGGAATTAATTTATTTGGACATATATTTTACCCTGTGGAATATTTGCAAGTTTCCAGAAAAAGAAAAGGAGAAACAGCACTGTGCAACTGGGCCAGAAGGGCCACAGTGCAGCAGTCCCAGATGGGTTTCAGCCCACACCAGGCTGCCACGTCGAAGGCGTAAAGGCAAAATACGCCTTTAGCCGACGCAACGAACCGGTACGCGCGCGCGTGCGTTTTAAACCTGACGGGTGGGTCCCACCCGTCAGGGCATGAGGCTGACGGAGAGGGCCCACGGCCGTCGTCGTCTACCTCTGTCCAGAGGCGACGTCGAGCTCGCCGGTGGTGATATAGGGCATGGGAGGATGCGTGGGTGGTACCTTTGTGCTCAGGGAGGATCCGCCGTTCGGATGGAGGTGGAGTTGGTCGCCGGGGTGGCCTGGTTCGCCGGCGACGAGGTCACGCGGCGGAAGGGCTTCGGGCGTCGACGGTTCCGGCCGTTTCCGGCAGCTACAGAGAGGGGAAACAAGGGGGAAAGGATCAAAGGGCTGCAGGGGTTCCAGATCGAGGCAGAGGAGGAGCGGGGGAGGCCTGTACCTCGTGAACTCCGGCGAGCCGAAGCGGCGGAGCTCGAGCTCAATCTCGAGCTCGGGCGGTTATGGAGAGGAACTGGGGGCGCAGAGGGATGTTTTGGCGGTGCAGAGAGCGAGTGGTGAGGAGAGGAGGGCTCAGGGAGGCCTTTAAATAGGCGAACGGCGGGGTGCCATGGACTCGTGCGCCGGCGGGCTCCTGCTCGTCGCTGCAGGGCTCGGGGGAAGAGGGTGTGGTGTCTGGGGTGTTCCTGGACGTCGACTACGTCGGGAGGGACAGGGAGAGGGAGCGGGGAGAGGTCAGAGGTGCGCGCGTGTGAGCCGCGCCATTGGCGCGCTCGGGCGGCCGGTGTTTGCTAGTGCGGAGGCGCGGGGAGGAGGAGAGAGGAGGGGGCCGACTGCGTAGCGTGTTGCGGACGCCGGGGCGCATCGGCAGGCGCGTGGGGGAGGCCCGAGGTGGTCGGAGGTGGTTGGAAGGGGGCGGCTACAGTGCGGGAGCGCACTGTAGCGCGCTCCAGAGCGCCCAAATGGCCGGCATGGCCATTCTTTATGCATGGTGAGCGCGTCTTTTGGTGTCTAGCAGGTCTAGGAGTGAGTAAAGAAATGGGGTGGTGCATTGGATGCCATGGATGGCCACTGGAGTGAGGAGGGAGGTGAGGAAGAGGGGTACAGGGGCTGTCCAGAGGGGTAAATGAAGTGGTTTCACCCCTCAATCATTGAGCTGAGGTGCAGCCATTGTTACTGGAGGTAGAGGAGGTCTAGGAGGGACTATGGTAAAAAGTTGAGTTCAAGGAGAATAGTTTTAGTGGTAAAAATGGTGATTTTTGAAAAGTGGCAGAAGGTGTTTGATAAAGGTTTTGGCAAGCAAATGATTTCCAATTGCCATGAAACTCCACAGGGTGAAATGACACATATAATTAGGGCCTCTCACCAATTTGGAGCTTATTTGGGCAAAGTTGCCAATGAAACTTTTGTAAACCCTAGAAATGAGCAGAAATAGACTTGTGTAGATCTAGTTGAGCATAACACTTCTCCTACATGCTCACAAAAGTTGGGGTTAAGGAGAGAAAGTTGGTAGTACAAACTTGCTCAAATTAGGTTCTAAACAGAAAGGGTTATGGGGCATTTTGGTGGACCGAAATGACCTTGATTGAAGTGAGGCTTTGCAAGATCATCACAATATGCATTTGTGACTTGCTGGATTTTTCTTGGATTTTTATGGAAATGTTTCCTGTAGAAATATTTCAAATCCTTGAAATGGGCAGAAATGGTTTTGGGAGGTTTTGTCCAATATTTTGAACATGACCATGTGTTGAAACTCTTATATATGGGAAATATATGCCCACTGAGTTTCCCTGATTTTTGTCAAATATTTTTAAAATAATAAAATAATTTTTCCCTATTAAAGACCATTTCCGGCCTTTAGAAAAAGCTTTTAAATAAAATAGGAAAATAACTTTTAAAATTATATTTTTGGGGTTTATGGGAATCCTATATCTAATAGGTTTCAAATATACCTTTTGAAATATTTTTCACACCCCAAATCAGGTACTTGCAGTGCAAACCTCAATCCAGGGGTATTTGGAAAACTAATTTTTGAAAATACTATTTGGCCAAATTATTTTTGTAAGAAAATACTATATTGTACTATACACATGGCATGATCATTGGGCAGAAGTTTGGGGCAAGGAGATGAAGTACAGAAGGTGGAGTAGTTGACTTTAAAGAGCACTTGAAAAAATCACAGAGAGAAAACCAACTCCAAAATAAAAGCAAAATAATGCAAACGTTTTTGTTGGCCCAACTTTTCATGCTTTATTAATGCAAATGAAGTGTTACAAAATGCAGGGTGTGACAACCCCCCCCCCCGGGCCAGTGTTTGTCTAAGTGTTGGTCCGAAACAAAGCCACTTGTGGCACCACCTCGGGGAAACTTGAGGGTTGGTTTTAGCTGTAGATAGTGTTCATCCGGTGTTGCCCTGAGAACGAGATATGTGCAGCTCCTATCAGGATGTCGGCGCATCGGGAGGCTTTGCTGGTCTTGTTTTACCATTGTCGAGATGTCTTATAACCGGGATTCCGAGTCTGATCGGGTCTTCCTGGGAGAAGGAATATCCTTCGTTGACCGTGAGAGCTTGTGATGGGCTAAGTTGGGACACCCCTGCAGGGTTTTGAACTTTTGAAAGCCGTTCCCGCGGTTATGGGCAGATGGGAATTTGTTAATGTCCGGTTGTAGAGAACTTGACACTTAACTTAATTAAAATGCATCAACCGTGTGTGTAGCCGTGATGGTCTCTTTTCGGCGGAGTCTGGGAAGAGAACACGGTCTCGTGTTATGCTTGAACGTAAATAGTTTCAAGATCACTTCTTTATCTTTTTAGCTTCTCGACTGTGCTTTGCTTCTCTTCTCGCTCTCTTTTGCGTAAGTTAGCCACCATATATGCTAGTGCTTGCTGCAGCCCCACCTCACTACGCTTTCCTACCCATAAGCTTAAATAGTCTTGATCGCGAGGGTGTGAGATTGCTGAGTCCCCGTGACTCACAGATTACTTTCAAAACCAGTTGCAGGTGCCGTTGCTACCAGTGCAGGTGACGCAACTGAGCTCAAGGAGGAGCTTGATGAAGATCGTGTTCGTTGTGTTGTTTCGTTTCCAGTTGATCAGTAGTGGAGCCCAGTCGGGGTGATCAGGGATCTAGTATTAGGGGTGGTCTTTCTTTATTTTTGGTTCCATAGTCCGACCTTGATTGTATTCTGAATGATATAATGCTATATTTATGTATTGTGTGAAGTGGCGAATGTAAGCCAATTCTTTATCCCTTTCTTATTCAATACATGGGATGTATAAAGATTACCCCTCTTGTGACATGCCTACTATGCGGTTATGCCTCTAAGTCGTGCTCCGACACGTGGGAGATATAGCCGCATCATGGGTGTTACAAAGCAGGAATATGATGATGGAGCTGAGAAAGCACCTTATATTCTGCCCAATGGAAGGAAGAGCAGATCATATAAATCACAACCAAGGAAGTGGTACAGTGATGATAGAGAGAACCCAAAGGACCAGTTTTGTAGAAAGCTTTGTTTCCTTAATGTGTAACAATTTAGGAGAGCACTTCAGACATTTCACATAAGTCGGAATAGGAACTATGACTTCCACAGAAACTGCAATGACAGCATCATAGTTGTGTGCACTAATGTAAAATGCCCGTTCTACATTGCAGCTTCTGTTGCTGCAAATGAAAGTACTTTTTGCATAAGAAAGGCTAATTTTCTACACACATGCCCAACAGTAGCAGAGAATACCAAGGTCACAGCAAAATGGGTGGCACGCCAGTGTGAGGATATGCTGAGAATTGATATTGGCACACCAATAACCACAAATAATGCAGAATTTGAAGAAGAAATATGGAGTAGACATCTCAACCCATATGGCCTATAGGGCTAGGAAACAAGCATTGAAGGTTGTCCAAGGAGACCAGAGAGGTCAATACACTAGGATTAGAGATTATTTGCAGGCTGTTTTAGACACAAACCCAGGAAGTAGATGTGTAGTGACCACTAAGCATCTGCTAGAGCACCCAAGCAAGAACCCAAGGTTCCATGGCCTGTTCTACTGTCTTAATGCTTGCAAAGAAGGGTTTTTAAATGGATGCAGGCCATTAATAGGTACATTGTGTTGTAATTTGTGTGGTGTTTTTATTATTTGGCCACATTAAATACACTATCTTCTCACGTTTGTCACTTTGCAAGTGTAGATGGTTGTTTTATCAAGCTGTCAACAGGTCAACAGATCCTTGCTGCAACAGGAAGGGATGGAAACAACAACATATATCATATAGCAGTTGGAGTTGTTGACAAAGAGGACACAGACAGCTGGACCTGGTTCCTTACATAACTGAAAGATGCACTTGGTGGAGAAAGTGAAAATTTTGGCTATTATACTATCATTTCTGATAGGCAGAAGGTAAACTTCTCTTCTCATATTTTCTATTGTACTATTAAGTTTTTCATATGCACATTTCTCTATGAACAATTCAAATGGCCCAATATTTAGCTCTAGTTCATATTGTGTCAACAGGGCATTTTAAATGCAGTAAACCATGTTTTCCCAATTGTCCACAAAGATTCTGCCTTAGACACATATATCAGAATTTTCGAACTGTTGGTTTTAGAGGTGATGAACTAAAGAAACACATGGATGCAGCTAGCTACTCTTATACTAAGAATGAACACCTAGCTGCAATGAATGATTTGAAAAGAGAGTGTAAGGAAGCTTGGGCACGGCTTAATAAAGTACCAGTTCATACATGGGCTAGACATGCAATGGAGTTTACCTGCAAGACTGACCTAGTTGTGAACAACATCAGTGAGGTGCTTAACAAAATTATCCTAGATGTTAGAGGGAAGCCAATAAAGACCATGCTGGAAGGAATTAGGACTAAATTGATGGTCAAATTTAACACCAATAGAACTAAGATAGAGACATCAAATTGGGAGATTTGCCCAACATATGCAGAGATGTTAGAGGAAGCAAAGTACAACTCAAGGTGGTGCCAATCTTTGATGGCTGGTCCTAACATTTACCAAGTTAGTAGTTGAGATAACACCTACTCTGTGAACTTGCTGCATAGAACATGTGGATGTAGGAAATGGGATATGACTGTTATGCCTTGCAATCATGCAGTATCTGTAATTGTGAAAGCTAAGTTGCAACCTGAAGACTTTGTTGATGATTTCTTCAAGAAGGCAATGTACAAAAAAGCATATGGCCATATCATATTTCCTGTCCCTGGTCCAAATCTGTGGCCAAGATCAAGAACTCAGGACATAGAGCCTCCAGTTTTCAGAGACAAAGTTGGGAAGCAACAAACAAAGAGGAGGAAAAACCAATTTGAGAAGCCAGCACCAAGAGATACATCTAGGATGTCATCCATTACTTGTAGCAACTGCAAACTTGTAGGGCACAAATACAATGTGTGCTCCAAGCCCTTGAAACCAACTCTTGCTATGAGAAAAAACCAGCATCATGTTAGCTAAGCATCTTTGTTTCTGTTTTTGTAGTTATGTCTCAATGTGGGCACAAATACAATTGTAGTTATGTCTCAATTGTAATTCATAGTTCATAATTGTTTCTGTTTTTTAAATGCAGCCAAACAGGTCACATGCTTCTTCTTCAACCACCATTTCATCTACAGTTGTTGCACCAACAAGGAAGAGGTCATCTCCATCTACAACAAATGTTGGGACTTCTCCTCCCAGGAAGAAAGCTGCACCTGCTGCTACCACACCTACTACTTCTCCAAGGATGAGAGCTGCACCTGCTACTACTGCACCTACTGCTCCTCCCAGGAGGTCTCCTAGGAAGAATGCTACCCCAGCACCTACTGCTCCTCCAAGGAGGTCTCCCAGGAAGAATGCTACCCCAGCTGGTACATCATCTACATCTGTTGCAGGCCATATGGGAACATTTCATGCTCCAAGACAGACTGGAAGGAAGAGGACCGTTTCCTACAAGATGAAAGAGTACCTATATGCTTCTGGTAACTAGATGTTTTCTTTGTTGGCTGTTGAACTAGATGTTGCCTTTGTTGGCTGTTGAACTTGTTGCCTATGTTGGTTGTTGAATTTGATGCATTTGTTGGCTGTTGAACTAGATGCCTTTGTTGGCTGCTAGACCTAGATGCCTTTGTTGGCTATTGAACTTGATGCCTTTGTTGGCAGCTTTGAACCAGATGTTGAACTTGATGCCTTTATTGGCTCCTTGAACCAGGTGTTGAACTTGTTGCCTTTTGATGGTTTTTGATCTTGATGCTGGATGTTGATGGTTATTGAACTTGTTGCCTAAATGAGTCTAGGCTCCATCGACGTCGAAAACTCAACTAAATGAGTCTAGGCTCCATCGACGTTGAAAACACCACCTAAATGAGTCTAGGCTCCCTCGACGTCGAAAATACCAACTAAATGAGTCTAGGGTCCCTCGACGTCGAAAAAACCACCTAAATGAGTCTAGGGTCCCTCGACGTCGACAAAACCACCTAAATTAGTCTAGGGTCCATCGACGTCTAAAAACCAACTAAATGAGTCTAGGCTCCATCGACGTCGAAAAAACCACCTAAATGAGTCTAGGCTCCCTCGGCGTCGAAAATACCAACTAAATGAGCCTAGGGTCCCTCGACATCGAAAAAAACACCTAAATGAGTCTAGGGTCCCTCGACGTTGATAAAACCACCTAAATTAGTCTAGGGTCCATTGACGTTGAAAAAACCACCTAAATGAGTCTAGAGTCCATCGACGTCGAAAAACCACTAAATGATTATAGGCTCCCCCAAGGTCGAAAAAACCACAATAATTAGTATAGGGCTATTTCAGATATACAAATCCACATCCAAATTCATCACATTCAGCATATTGGGAGATCCATACATAAGCAATGCATAACTAATAAGTAGCATAATTGGGAGATCCATACATGACCGTTACATAACTAATAAGTAGCATAATTGAGAGATCCATACATGACCATTACCTAACTAATAAGTAGCATAATTGGAGATCCATACATGACCATTAGATAACTAATAAGTAGCATAATTGGGAGATCCATACATGACCATTACATAACTAATAAGGAGATCCATACATGACCATGAACTCCATGACCATCACTGCCCAGTGTGGCTCATTCATCTAAGATTGCCTTGATCCCATTCAGCTTGACTTTGGTCTGCTCCACAACCTTTTCAAGGTCATCAATGTGGGCCTGCAACTTACTCTTCTCTTTAGCAAGCTTCAACTTCATGTTCCTAATGACACTGGCTTGAGCTACTGTCAGGTTCTTAACCATGTCATACTTCTCCTGGAGCTTGATGTCATCAGGCTTACTTTCCATATGGGCCCTTCTCTCATTCTCATCCAAAAGGGCTTGGACATCTTCAACCAACTTCTCATAATTGGCTGCAACTTGATCTTATCTTGTGTCAGTTTGTGAACAGCAAATGAGTTCATCAGATTGTCCTTAGTCCCGTTTCTCTTGGACTCTTCATACATATGCCACAGCTTGGACAGTGCATTCTCCATTGTAGCTGGCCAAGATGGATCAATCCATTCAACTAGTCCACAGTTTTTACCATCCTGTTAAATTACAGTGTTAAACAGCAAGATATGAGCTACATGCCACGATGAGTGCTTTACTAATAACAAGTAGGCACTCCATCCAGTACCAACAACTAGGCAAGCTACATAATGAGTGCTTGCTAACTAAAAGCAACTAGGCCAGCAGTACCTAATAACAATTTTTAATGAGTGCTTCCAACCCCATGCACATGCTGACATATAAACAAACCTCACTTGTCCACACTGTCACATGTTGACATATAAACAAATGACCTCACTTATCCACACTGTCATATGCCCGCATATAAACAAATGAACATGCCACAACACTATGCACATATGCTCACATATAAACAATGACTTCACTGAGCCAGTAAGCATTGAGCACATATTTAAACAACCTAACTAACAAGCCAGATCTGCTAACTACCAAAATCAGTACTAAACAATGACCAAATAATTAGTCCACAACAGCTAATTAGCACAAATTTGACACACATACCTTCACAGCACAAGCAAGGAACCTCTTGCCAGTATGGATGCCCTCGAAAGCAACAAGTCTATCTGCTCGCTTCTCGTGTTCATGGCACAAAAAAATTCAGTGCCCTCAAATTCGGAGTCATCCGTGGTAGCAGGGATCTGCACGTGCAAAGGAAAGCAAGAGATTTGGGAAGGAAACTTCAGATCAAGCTCAAGAGGAAAATTTCCAAATCCAAACCCTAACCCTAGCCCTAGTTCTACCAACTCACCTTCACGATGCCGTCGTCTGAACCTGAGGTGGCATACTGGTAATCATTCTCACTGCTGTCATCATCCTCACTCCAGGACACCATGGCGACGCGGCGGCGGCGGCGGTCGGAGATGTGGACGATCGACGACGGCGAACGAGTGGGAGCAGAGAGCGCGAGCGAATGAGGGTTGGGGTGGGTGGGCCTATAATGAATCGAGGGAGGGACCGGTCAATAGGGTTTCGGCTCGAACCGGCCCGCGCACTGCGTCTAACGGCGTCTAACGAGTCAAACAGATGAACAGTTATGCCACATCGACAGAAGCGGGCCCCACCTGTCATAATCCCACTTAAAACGACCGAACCGAGCGACTTGTGGCTTCTGCAAAAAATTAGCATGGGAATTAGTGTTTTTGGGCACAAAACTAGAGACTTGTGATTTCTGCAACCCTAACCTTCAATGTCGATATTTTTTGCAATTC